>NC_143263.1:7281794-7584190 GCF_984573655.1 Nuphar pumila | reverse complement strand
CTGGAACCCTAATTGCTGAACCCTCAATGCTAAACTAAATCGTAATCCCAAACCCTTACTCTCTAAACCCAGACAATTTGGAGGCCACTACATAAAGTTATTGTTGTAGACACTATTGGTAAGTATTGCTATATAAATAATGTCAACAAAAAGAATGTCATAGTAGATTTAAACAATAAAAATAAATAATAAGCACCGTTGTGACTCAGAGCATGCACTTTCTCTAGCACTTATATTTGAAAAATCCCATAAGCATGAACAAAGCAGAATTAACATGTATTTATATGTCATGTATACAGGAAATTGAGATCCTTAAAGGACAGACTGATTATCCACTATGTGTGTTGCAACTGAGCCCCCTTAGGCGCCTGCTGCCATGTGTAACAATATGACATTCTTTTCCAAAACCCTCACTTGTATTCTTCTTAATTGAACAGAGAAATAACTGTGTTCATTCTAGTGCCCACTAGAAGGCAGCCACCTTTTCTCCTACTACTGTATCAAGGTTGTATGCTTGCAGTTTTCAAATGCCAACCAAAAAAGATTCAAGCTCTCTACAAACCAGTCATATTTAACAAATGACACAGCAACTTCAAAGACATGCAACAAATCAACAATGCAAAAGAATTTTCATAAATAAAAAGGAACATACCTAAGCTTTGTCTTATGTCAGTCCTTCACTGCCCAATTTTTTCTGGATGTTTTTATCGTACATTGCCAGAGTTAGGGAGCTTGCTGCATGGGTAATGAAACAACATTCTTTCGCAAACTCATCATTTATATTTGTTAATACAAAGGAAAAGAACTAGTTATCATGCACATGCCCAATAAAAAACAACCGTCTGCTTTCATCAGTGTAACCAAATTTTATATTTTCACTTCCAAAATGCAGAGAGAAAATATATACACATTGCCTAGAAATTCATCAAATTTGATGATTATTCAGCAACTTGAAAAGACTAGACACAAACTCACGATGCAACAGAATTTTCATCAGCAAAAAAAAAATGATACAACATGAGATATAATCTTATATTTCTACCTGAGTGAAAACTGGATGCCTTTGTCTTATGTTGACAGAAGCAGGTCTGATTGTCTCATCCCCACTGTTAGCATCTCTGCAAGAGGCTGAACCAAATTAGGAGTGATAGAACCATAAGAGTTGGTCATCTTCCTTGGTTATCAATTCTGATATGTAGAGAATAATTGAATCAGAAATTCATAGTTACATAATAAGCTGTTGGTTTTCCCATCCCTTAACAACAACTTAATTACATCTTCAACACAATGAAAAATGTTATCTACAGGGATTCTGGTTTCATGGAAATCTCATCATCTGAAGTGAAGACTGAACTTCAGCTGTTGTTCCTCCAGAATGAAAGTCCAGGCAACTGGGAGAGAGAAGATTTTCTCAACGGAGCACTTTTTCTTGGTGATGAGGCTTCTGGGACAGCTTCAGTATCCCGCCAGAATTTCAAAACATGAAGTCTCTCTTCCTCTGTTGACCTCTGAACCACAATCCGAGAAGCATATCCTTTGTCCCTCATCATGCGGCAGATCTGTGATGGATTGTTTGCACTAAGTGTCACCATATAGAACCAACCCCTTGATGAAAGAAGCTCATCAATAACTGGAAGGAATCGGTCGATTACAGTTCGCCCATTTTCACCACCAGCCCATGCAGCTGTTAGCCCTTCACTGCCCACTTCGTCTTCTGGAGTGGGGACGTAAGGGGGATTCACCACAATCACATCGACTGATCTCGCTAGTCTCCTACTCAGCCCACAAGCTATGTCAGTTGAAACGACCTCAGCATGAACCCCATGAGCTTCTAATGTCTCCATAGTTACACGAGTGGCATCTTCATTCATGTCAGTCGCAAAATAATGGGTCCCACATGCCTCCTGCCCAAGCATCAGTGCCAAAGACGTAATCACATAACCACTCCCACAACCCAACTCCAAGCAGAGCATAGGTCTAAGTTCTAACAAATTGGATCGATCGGCAAGGAGTGCATCAACCAGTGCAAATGAATCATCACATGGTTCATAAACGTCTGGATGCCGACCGACTAAGTGGATTCGGGCAGTTCTGTGGAAACTTTTGCGTGGAGTCTGTGGAAAACAAAATCAGTATGATAAGAATCATAAGACTCTGCAACCAATCAGCCAAAAATAAGCATAAAGCCATAGATTCATGATGTTTCTCAACATGTTCTGGTTAGTAGAAGATGTGGTCTTGTACCAGCTAGTTAGAAAGATGGCATCAACAAGAATCACTGATACCCAGCAACAACAGCATAAATTGGAACCAGCCACAAGCTTTAGAAGTCCAAATGAGGTAAGATATTATGGTAAATGAAATAGCACAAATTTCCTGCCCAAGGTTTGCTGACCAAGAAGCAATAAATCAAACAATAGCCCATTACTCTTTCCCCTTAGTATTTTTTACTTTATGAAGAGCACGATACTCACTGTTTCAACTTCTACACTGTGTGCCATGCCGATTTGAATTCTCTGAAAAAAAGGGGAACAATTAGAAGTAGACCAATATGTTGCACATGGTAACAGCACAACAGGGGCAACAAATAGTGTCTGAAAACAAGCTGTGGTGCATATATCTTGCAGAATCCGCAGTGGTAAAGCCATGAAAACACACAAACACACACACACACATCATGTTCATATGATTCCATCATGTTCATACCAATTTTCAAATATGAAATTAATAATACAATAAAATCTTAAGAATGTGTTTAGATGCAAATACAGACGTTACTTTTCTGGTTTTGAATCCTTTTCTGCTTTCAGGAACCTTAGTTTCATTAATTTCAGAAAATTTGTGGTGGTTGGATGCACCTCAAAATAGGGAACTCCCTACCCCCCTTGCATTTGTGAGAAGTTTCCTTCAGCCATAAACCTTACTATTATATGATATCGAGGACCTTTTACCAGCAACATATCAAACCCAGTGCATGAATGTGGGTGCATTTGTGAGAAGTTTGCATATGGCAGTGCTCAGGCATGTGGGTGCATTTCTGAGAAGTTTGTGTACTGCTGCAGCCATAAACCTTACTATTTCCTGATATCGAGGGCCTTTTACCAACATGTCAATCCCAGTCCGTGCATCTAGGTGCATTTGTGAGAAGTTTGTGTATGGCTTCAGCCACAAACCTGCTATTTTCTGATATCGAGGACCTTTTTCCAACAACATATCAAACCTAGGGGTGTACTTGAATCGGGCATACGACCCAACTTGATGTCCTGAACAGATTATACCCAACCCAAACCGATAATGGTGGACCAGTGGGTTTGGGTCAGGTCCAACATATAGACCCGTAAAATGAGTCAGGTCTTGGGTATTGTAAATGAAGACCTGAACGTGAATGGACCCAACCCGATTATGTACCCAGACCCAAATGGTTCTCCATATTTTAAAAGCGAACCAACCCGAACCCGCTTTGTACCTGAACCAAACCATACCCGAACCCGCTTCATGCCCTACGTTTTTTTGAAAGTTTCTAATCAGTAAATATAACTTCAATTAAACATTTAAAGATGTTGACAACTTACAATTAATATGCATTGCATTTCAGTAATCTAAATCAAGATTGTAAAATGTGTATCATAACTCGTATCAGCCAGCCCAAAATAAAATATGCATCGTAAAAATCATATTTTAATTAAAATCCCAAAAATTCTGAACATATAGGAAAATATATGAAAAAGTCATAATGCTTTCTTCTTCTTCTTAATGATATGAAAAAAACTTCAACTCTACCACTTCAACAGTCTTGGTTGACTTGATCAGGTTTTTGTTGTGTCAAGACACGTCAGCTTTGGCATACGATAATGTTAAATCTGTAGAAGACAATTAAGGTTATATAACTTGTAGATTAGACACAAGATTAAATCCCAAGGATCACTACAGATGTACGCTAGAGCAACCCTGAGTCTCTAATGATTTAGAGCAAAGTTTGATCAAAAGCCACTAGTTATGTGGGTTATTATAAACCATATCATGTTTTCCAAACTGAGTCAAATGTTTTGTTTGGTTGAACAAATGAAAACAACAGTGATCATAACAATCCCTGGAGATTGAAACCTCCAGTGCCAATCAATTAGGGATGGTGTCAATAGATTATGTCTGCTCTAAAATCCAACTAAGTGATTAACTATTCATCTGGATGTGGTAAGCTCTTCCATACCAGTTAGCCAAAGAGGGTGCAGATCTTGTTTTTCCCTTTCACATACTCATCCTATAGAGAAAATCCAAGTTCAGTTACCATCCAAAAAACAACTAACTCAAAACTGCATCCTATAAACCGAAATAGCTAAAGGATTTTCCTATCATATTTGAATCCAATAACAAATCCAACTATGTCACATAAATATAAGCAGGAGTCAGTATGGCCATATCCAGCCCAAATCCTACCGCTCCCGCACTTACATCTGATGATAAATTCAAAATTGCACGTGAGACAGAGTCTCAATTTTAGCTTTAAGGGCATCCGTTAAGTCCTTCATCTATTCATACAGAAGAACAATTGCCGAAACCAAGTGGAAATGACATGTGAATAGATCAGAGTCTTAATTGGATTCACGTAGCACAAACTAATCGGTTATGAATTAACATATGCTGATTTCTACCAACACTAAAATTGGAAGTCCTTTCTTAAGTATCGTACAGCTGAATCTTCATCCTATGGAAATCTAAGGCTCCAATTCATTTTTGAGAAGCCCACCTAGATCCAACCAAGAGCACATACTAGGGCTACACACATATACATCAATCAAATTTTCAACATGAAATGATCATCAACAAGTGGTTTCAAGCATCAGACCGCAATTATTTCAGTCTGCCAATCAAATTTCAAACACGTTTTGAACAGATTGAGATCCAAAGCCAGACTGATCTACACAAACCAGGGCTAATATGAAGGTCTCATCAGAAGAAGTCCCTCAAGTTGAGACTACTTGTTTTATAATAGAAAAAAAAAGGATGAAGTAAAACAGTTTTCTTCTTAATTCCTTTGAATTCGAGATGATCACAAAACCCTAAAGATAGACGAGTTGACCCGAAGTGCCAAGGTGTTCGAATGTCAACCAACGTGATGCATCGCGATGCATCAGGAAAGCAAAATTAAATCAAACATAAGATGGCGAGGAAAATAGCAATCAAGCATAGTGATATCTGAACACAAACACGACAAAGCAAGAGATTCACAATGAGATTCAGAGTACAACAAAAAGAAGTTACGTCCAATTTCACCGGAGGCCCAACAGCAGAATGCCTTCAATAGGGCATCCATGGACACCATAACTGACGGTTGTACAGTTGATGATTTCCCATCATCCACATAAGCTGAGGAATCTAATCTACATCACTCTTGAAGTTTTTTTATAGATTTACTACAGAACTAGACAAAAAAACTTGAAGACAAAAAAAATGGCAAGATAAAGAAATGGCAACAAAGAAGACCCAGGTTACAAGAAAGAAAACATAACTAGAAATCAAATTGGCATGCACTTCCACTGGAACCATAATCAAGGAAATAGGAATTCCCCAACAGAGAAAATAAGCAACACAATCACTAACATAAAATTGTGCCATGTTTCAATCAGTAACTTCTAAACTTCATCAGAACTGCAAGTAAAAACATCCATTGGGTAGATTTTCATTTCCCTATAAAAGATGACCAATTCATTAGCTGCTGAAAAAACAGGTTTTCACTTTTTAGTTATTACATCGGTCTGCCCAATTAGCATATATTGGCAAAAACATGTTTTAGTTTTCTTTCATCACATTCAACTGCTTGTGTGTTTTCACGTTTGATCCTTAATCAAATGACGACAATGCTTTCAATACAGGAACAGAAAGGTGATATAGATGTGAATGATTTTCGTTTTGGTTGGATACCAAATCCAAGTCTCTTGTGTTAGATTCTCTAAATAAAACTGTATCCATAATCGATCTCAGATTTGGTTGTAGCACTTTTACATCTGAATCTGAATCCTAATGAGTCTGAATAGGAATCTGACAAAATCCAACCCGTATAAAGGTAAATACATATCAAAACTAGGGATGCAAATGGTTTGGATCATAAACAGCTAAATACATGTGGATTCAGATCGGAATTGGATCCGGAACAACCAAAATTTGCAAAACCTTCATCCTGGATACGACTCATTTGCATCCTTAAACAAAACAAAGCACATAGAACACAAACAATCCAAACAGCCAAAGAACAGGGAAAACCCTACACATCCACGCTAAAACACAAAAAAGAACAGCTACTTTCCTTAAAACAACACAGACGGAAAAAAACACAGAAAAAATGAGAAATCAGAAACCTTACCTGGGAAATATGATGCCCTCGAGCTCTCTTTGTACCACCCGAAGGAAGACAGGCGGGGGATCTGCAATCACCGGCGGGCAGGCTGGTGGGCCGGAGAGAGAAGGGCGCAGAGAGAGGGGATACACCAGATCGCAAACCACAGAAAATTTTGAGAAATTGGAAACCTAACGGTCTTCGGAGGGAGGCGCAGCCGTGCCGTGCCGTCGTCGGAGGGAGGCGCAGGCGTCGGAGAGAGAGAGAGAGAGAGAGAGACGCGTCGGAGGGAGGGACGGGGGGAGAGGAGCGTGAAAGAGGGATCAGATTAGGTTATTTTCAAAGTATATAAAGGGTTACTCTGACCGTCCGATCATGAAATGATCGAATGGTCCAGATTCGGTGGGAATGTTCGGTATATTTTTTGTTTGTTATCTCAGAAATAACCCAAACCTGCCCACAAGCTGGACAGTCGGTCCAAAAGGACCTTATATAAGGTCCACCCTAACCCCCTTTTCACGAAAAATTATGTGCTTTGAGGTCGAAAAATGGCAATTTTTGCAAGGATGTGACATAAAATAATTATGAAAATTAATAAATATTTGAAGAACGAAGAGGATCATAAAAATAATTTGTGAAGAATTGAAAAATAATTTATTAATTCATCGTAAACTTTCTTAATAAATAGTTGTAATTATTCTATGGAGACTTCATCATCCTTGCAAATATTGTTATTTTTCACATTTTATTTATGTAGACTTTATCATCTTCATAAATATTTGTTATTTTTCTAATATATTTTATGCATACTTTCTCGTAACAATACAATTTTATCATTTTTTATATTGTTTTATGCGAACTTTCTCATTCCGAAAGAATTTGTCATTTTTTTATTCAAATTAAACTTGCTCACATAATCATTCATACATTTATTCAAAATGAACTTGCAAATGCATACATTCATTCATTCCAAAATAACATATTCATATGTTCATTCATTCATTTTCAAGAACTGATCTAAACCTTACAAACAATTAAAGAAATGCAATTCATATGTTATTTCTCAAAGAACCTGAACTCCTTCTCATTCATGTTCATTATCAAAAACTTAGTGCACGTTGTCCCAGTTAAAAGTAATTAAGAGTTGCAACATCAATTAAGTTTAAGGTCATTGTGGATGCGTAAATTCAAGTTTTGTAAGTATGAAAAGTTTTGTTAGTGCTACCTTATCAGCTTCAAAGAAAGTATACGGATTCTAATTAAACCAAATGAAATTGAGATTAAAATTACAAGGACCCTTAGATCCAAATGGGGTCCATATAAGTCATCCCATATGAGGGTCCAATCCATTAGTATTGGATTCAATTAACATTTTAAATTAGACCCAATCCATTTTATTAAATCAAATTCATATTTGATTTGAATGATAAGATTAAGATCCAAATCCAATATCCAAATTCTAAAAGTATTCAAATCGTTTAACTTCTTGTTTAATTTACATACTTTGAATTTTATAATTATTCTTGCAATGTTGTTCGTAACTTGAGATTGAATTTCATAATTAGTCAAAATCAAGAAAGTCAAGAAATTTAAGAATTTCTGAAATCAAAAATTTGCACTCAAGTTATAGATATACATAAAAATTTATCATTTATTTAATTCAATTGTCAAAGAAAAATCTTGGGTTTTACATGTGGCGTTTGGGAGGGCATCTTTTCTTCCTTTTAAGTATCACTCACATGTGATATTAAGTGAATCTGGTCTAGGTTTTCACCTTAACTGGTAGGTGGTGAACCGTTCCATGGGGAGGAAGAACGTGCATGTCCTCATCGTGAACGTTTATATATTGACATCTTTTAATTTTATATAAATAATATTAGATTAGACTATACTGTACAAAATCAAATCATACAAGAATATTCAATATTATATAATAACAATATTAAATTTGATATATATTATGAAGAACCGCTATATATTTTTTAGTTTATTTTCAATTGGAAAAAAGAATACAAAGGCATAAGACAGAGCAATAACATATGTACTTACAATATACTTTCTTTGTGAGCCTAGATGATTTGCCAACACTTTAATAGGTAGATGTTCAACTACATTTATATCAAAAATTCAGTCTAGCCATGAGTCCACCAACCAACATTAAGACATCTTTTACGGTATTTTTCAAACACAACCTGCATAAATTTAAATTCAAATCTTCTCCAATACATGTGTCTATGTTCATGGTTCAATAAGATGTCTTAATGTTGATAATATGCAGGACATAAAAGAAAATTAATGAAACAACAAAATCAAAACATGTTACTGCCTAAACACATATACAAGTCATCAGGAAAATTCATATCCTTAATAACCTGATTTTGCAAAATCTACCAAAAGTTGTAGAGCACTTATATAACCTTCATATTTTTATTGAGGTTGCCCTCACCTGTTACAAATACAACCCAATAAACCGATCTTTAAAATCATGAGTATAAAAAATCCTCTATTGAACCCTATTTTGACAGAGTTATAAACAAGATTCTATAAACTGAAGAATTTTGTTCATATTGAAGAATTTTTTGAGATTTATAGATTTTTTATTTTACAAAACCTTTTTTATACAGTCTTGTATTATCTGTTGCACTTCGCTCAATTTTTTCATAATTTATTTGGAGTGATTCTGCTTAGACTTCTATGTTTTTCAAAAGGCAGGCCAAAACAGTCATTTAACCAAAGCTTAAAATCGGAGCTCTGTTAAGATGAACATTTCTCCATCAAAACTTATCCAAATAGGGAAAACAAGATGGTAAAATTAAGTCATAGACGTGTAGACTGCCCTTGTAGTTCTACTTAACTTTTTTGGATTGATATTCTCAGAGATACAGAATTATTTTTGAAACTAGTCAGAAAAATATAACGGACATCTTAAACAAAAGTTTCTTAGAAAATGTTTTTATTAAAAACTATCATGACCCTACAAAACCTTTAAAACCTCAATATCTTGGTTTCAACCAGATTACATAATGACCAACCTACGGACAACACTAAAAAGAAATTTGTTATGGCTAATATGATTTAATAATTAAACCTTATTTAGATGTGGGGGAGAGAGATTTAGTCATGTTGAAACACTAGTTAATGGAGGAATTTAAGAGGGAGAGAGGGCTATGAAAACCCCTTCTTTCCATAATTTTTCTTCTTCTTTCTCTTTCCTCTTCTTCTTCTTGTTTTCTCAGTTGCCCCACCTCGCTACCCTTTAATTGCGACTATTTGTTGTGAACAAACAATGTTTACTAGTTAGTTTTTATTAATTGTTAGAAAAACAATAGAAACATCATTTTCGGACTCATTGAAAAATATGAGATAGTAAATGGTTTTTTGGCTTTTTCTTTCCTTTATTCCTATCCTCGTTGTGGGTCTTTTGAGTATATTTATGAATCATGCTAGATGCTCCATAATCAAAATATATGATACATTCATGTTATATTCAAATGAGTATATATGCAAATGTAACAAAAGAATAAACAAACGAACATGCAACCTAACACTACTCTTTTATCTCGTTTGTGTTCTGTTGCATAATTTTTTTCTTCCTCATTAACCTATTCTCATCACCAATTGGAATTGTATATAAATAATACATTTACAGTAAGACAATTTGATGCAGAGCATCCTGAAGATCCGAGTTTTAAAGATGAATTGGATCCAAATCCAATTCTCAAGATCCGATCCAGGATGCAATCCATGACAGATCCAATATTTGGGTCCAATTGGATCTCTGTCAACGCAAATTCATGTTGAATATCACATTTCAAATTCTAAGATATTTTGCATTTATCTTCTGAGAGATTATAATTTTGTTTTTTGATTTCATTTTATCATATTAAGAAATCATATTAAATATTTTCTTTAGGTGTCAGATTTTATGGATCCGAATAGTTCTAGTGTCCTGTAAGATCTTTTTGTGGCACTAGAGGGTGTACAGGGTAATTGAGTAGTTTTATTTTTATTTTTTATAATTTTGATGTTGAATCCAATGTAATGTGTATATAAAGATCTGGTTTGAGTATTGGATCTTATAACAAGATCCAATACCACCACCTAGATCCATATTGGTACCCTAAATCTGAACCTTGGTTAATGATATTCAAGCTTTCTTTGACCAGCCACATCAGTCAATCCTCATTGGATGTAATTGAGGTGCCACCCAGCTGGTCCAATCAATTCAAAAGTGTGTTGTGTAATTAGGCCAACTTGAGGTGCAATGAGTGGCAAGGCTTGTTTGAAAAGAGCTCCCTCATTGGCCTCAAGGGAGGCTGCCTCTCACGTGGCCAATGAGGAGTCTTGCTCCTTAAACTCCAGCAGAAAAATGGTGAAAGGCTCTTTGGATAATTTTGGTAAAAAAAAATTGAAATGGTGATGAGAGATGGAAAGAGGTTGTTTGAAGAGTGAACACAGTTTTTGTATTTTGACTGTATCTTCCTAGATACTGATCCAAATTGCAAGATCTTTAACTTGCTGAAAAGATAAGATCATTCTCTATAAGTTTGTTTTTTATCGTTTGGCTTGATTTGGCTTGGTTAAGCTGCTAAAGTCTCGAATAAGTTGCTTGTTGACGACATCAAGGAAGAAGATGATGCAAAACCTTGTGCGGCTATGAGTGTGAGGGTGTTGCTAGTCATGTGATCAAGGTTTGGAAACCTTAGTGTTGGTGTTTGAGATGTTGTAGACGTCAGGCTGATCGTGGTCTACCATTAAAGCCAAGTCTATGTTTGTTTTGTGGCTGCAAAGGAGATAAACAAACTCTACTCTTGTTTTTCTCATGTGCAACATTCTTTTTAATTCTATTGTCTTTGTGTGGTTCTATTACTGTTCTTGATGATTGTAATCTATAAAAAACTTGTTTATGATTGATTGAATGAATGTTCTGAGATTTTTATGTTATTGGACATTCTCAAAGTTTGTTTTATAATCCTGCTCGTTGTGGGTTGCTTACACTTGATTTCTTTCAAGAAACACGTTTTCTTCCTTACTCAGATTGTCCGATACGACTCCAGTAAATCGATCATATCAGACGAGATACTGGTTAGATTCAACAGTTCTTTAGCTTGTTGGAAAGCAAAGACTGAGACCTACAATATTTCTGTTAAAGCCTTTGCATGATTCGTCCACATAAGGCCTCAAAAGTCATTGTTAAGTCTCAGATAGACAGAACCTATCTGTATCTTGTCCTGCATAGAACACTTCTGGATAGTGTTCCGTATTTATTAAATATTTTCTTACTCTACATGAAATCGTGAGTGGTTTGTTTTTTTAGAAAGTTAAGACATGGGTCTATAATTTTTATGTTTATGGGTTTTGTTGAATCATCTTGTAAGTTACTCAAAAAATATAGTTATTTATGAGTCTTCATAACATCGTTATTTAAAATTCCTGTTATAATTTTCTGAATAGGTTTATGTATTTTCTGAATACCCTGATATTTCCTGTGTCATTTATAAATCCGAAACCTGATTTGGTTAGAAAACATCCTATTAGTTCTTATTATTGTTCTGAGTTTTACATGATTCATTCATCTGAATGCCTGAAATCCATGTTAGTTTGACTGCATGATTAGAACTTTAGTTCATATTTTACAATGGATAAAACCTATTGTACCAGAAATTCAAAATTTCATAGAGACCCATAAGAATCTCCAAAAAATCCAAACTTTAGTTCTTTAGAAAGGTCTTAAGTCAAACTCTAAATCTTCTGTTTGGAGTTTTCTGAAACTTCATCGTCAGAGGGTTCAAAATTCCTCTCGAACTCACTACCTGCCGAATCCAGATAGTTTGTCAAAGGTCAGTCTAACTAGTCCAGTCCCGTGTCCGTGAATCGGACAACTCAGGTCTGATTCCTGTGGTTTTAAATTCGTTGGAAATGTGTGTGTGTCACGCAACCTTCTCCTTTGGGCTGCCTTGTTGAAACAAAGCGCTCGGGTCCAAAAAATTCCTTTTTTTAGAGTCTGGTTCAAACCCGTATTCGTGATAATAGCTTATGCGCGTATTGAGATCCATTTGGATCTTGGATCTTGGATCGTGGATTGGTTCTTGTATCGAGTTCATATCATTTAGTATCAAAACCGGTTGTCGGGTTTCTTAATCTGACATGATTGTGGGTCTGGAATTTATGGCAAGTTTGTCAGATTTCTTAATTCGACACAATTTCTAGTGTTGTGGGAGGTCATTTTTTTATGATCCATGTGCCATGTCTGGTCTAACAGGCTATACGAGTCAAAGCAAGTATAGCCCTGAAAATGAAAACCGCGACCTTAGGTCTGAAAATAGAAATTTGTGGTGCCAATTCGAAGATCTGAGTCGTAGAATAAAGGATTTTACCAATGAGTGAAAGAGGCCATCCGACCGAAGTTAGTGTGGTTCTCGAGGAATGCATAAGACATATTATTATGACTTTGATAAAGAATTTGAGTTGAAATGGGATAAGAAAACTCAGAATCTATAAAGTCAACTTCGTGTTGAGCAAATGCGAATTGTAGGGATAAGATCGAAGCTTTGTGAACTGTAATTATAGAAAAAACTTTGTCACAAATCGGATCTGCTTCGATCCATGAGGGCGTATGGGTAGTCCGACTCCATTTGTGGGTCGGACCCACATCAGTATTATTATTCAGGTAGACTGATGAATCCGTCTAGAAGATCCAATTAGGAGTCTCGTACTCCAAATCTGAAGTCCAATTATGCAAATTCTTCGCATAGGGAATAGAGGCAGAGCTCTTATACGCCTGTCTCATTTTTTATTCCCTGACCCAACCCCACCTTATTCAAGCATATTAATGATAGGGTCAGGTTAGAGAAGACCTCGTATATGAGTTGCGAGAATCAAGAGATCTATGTTTTTTATGATTTAGAACCTCAAAAAATCCAAGAAGTCATAGGCGAGGATTTTAAAATTGATTCGGTTAGCGAAAAGGTGTCCCAGGGCGATGAAATTAATCGTACTCATGTCATTTTCACAAAGGATCCTCCTGAGGAGCATTTTCATGAAATTATTGGTGACCCAATATTTGATGAGAAGACTTTTTGTAAAATCTTTGAAGATCCAATATTCAATGAGGTTGATGAGGCAAATGAAGAGGAACCCTCACCTGAAATTGAGGATGTTCCTAAGTGTAAAATTCTTGAAGAACCAGTTTTTGAGAAGTTGTATGAAGAGATGCCCCACATCTCATCATTTTGGGAAATGGAACCTCTAGAAGACCTGCCCTATGTCAGTCTTGACGATCTGGTCTACGAAAAAATTTATGAGCCTATAGAAGATACGATTTTGCCTCGAGATGCGTTTGGCATGATTGTGAACATTGATCCGTCAAGTCTCATTAGTGCAATCATTTTTTAGGCTGATGTCGAAATTGAAAAGACTAATCAAAGTATTAGAAATTTTAAGGAAATGCATGTCAATGAGCACTTAGATATTGAAAATTCTCTTAGTGCACCATTAGAAAATTATGAGCCTCAAGTAAACCCTAAATGTGATTCAGGTAAAGCTGAAATGACAATTGTGCATACCCCTAATTTATGTTGGAAACCTCAGGATTTAGTTGATAATATAGATTTTGTATCCTTAATAAATCCTCATAGTAAGTTTGAATTATTGCTACATTGTCTTGCTTGTGAATTGCCTTATAATTGCCAAAATTTTAGTAAAAATTTTAAAATATTGAAAAGCATGATGCATAGGCAAATTTTAGCGGTGGTTGACCCAAATTTTGTTACTATCTTCAGAGCGTTAATGCAAGGTGAGGTTGTTAAATTCAATGTCTTAAATGCTTTTGTGCTTCAGTCATATTTTTTAGAATTTCATTTTGCTCAGCATATTGACTCACATTGCATCAAATATTATTGTCAATCGTCCATAGAATTTTCTGCCCTGTTTAGTTCTACTCTTATTGCTTTGGACAATGTCTACATTGATTATATTTTGAACTTGTGCAGGAATTATGACATAACACTCGAGAAGAACTAGGCTCCGAGGATAAAGCCTTTTGACCCAGAGGGAATGATGCAGAGCATCCTAAAGATCCAAACTTTGAAGACAAATTGCATCCGAATCCAATTCCAAATATTCGATCCAGGATGTGATCCATGACAGATCCAATCATGCAGGACTATTTGGGTCTAATTGGATCTCTGGCAACGCAAATCCATGTTGAATATCATATTTCAAATTCTACGATATTTTGCATTTATCTTCTTAGAGATTATAATTTTGTTTTTCGATTCTATTTTGTCATATTAAGGAATCATATTAAATATGTTTTTTTTAGATACCAAATTCTACGAATCTGGATAGTTCTAGTGCCCTATAGGATCTTTTTGTGGCACTAGAGGGTGTACGAGATAATTTGGTAGCTTTATTTTTATTTTTTATAATTTTGATGTTGGATCCAATGTAATATATGTATAAAGATCTAGTTTGAGTATTGGATCTTGACCCAGTTTAAGTATTGAATCTTATAACAAAATCCAATACCACCACCTGAATCCATATTTGTGCCCTAGAGCTAGACCAATATAGACCTGGGTCTATGATATTTGAGCTTTCCTTGACCAACTACATCATCCCATCCTCATTGGGCGTAATTGAGGTGTCACTCAGCTGGTTCAATCAATTCAAAAGTGTGTTGTGTCATTGGGCCAACTTGAGGTGCAATGAGTGGTGATGCTTATTCGAAAAGAGCTCCCTCATTGGCCTCAAGAGTGGCAACCTCTCACATGGACAATGAGGAGTCTTGCTCCTTTTGAGCCCCTTAAATCTCAGTAGAAAAATGGTGAATAGGTCTTTGACTAATTTTGGTGAAAAAAATTGAAATGGTGATGAGAGATGATAAAAGGTTGTTTGAAGGGTGAATACAGTCCCTGTATTTTGACAGTATCTCTCTAGATACTGGTCCAAATTACATGATCTTTAGCTTGCTGAAAAGCTAAGATTCTGCTTTGCAAATTTACTGTTTATCATTTAGCATTATTCAGCCTGGTTAAGCTGCTAAAGTCCTGAACAAGTTGCCTATTGATGGCATCAAGGAAGATAATGCAAAACCTTGTGCGACTATGCGTGTGAGGGTGCTGATGGTGGTGTGATCAAGGTTTGGAAACCTTGGTGCTGGTGTTTGAGACGTTGGAGACGTCAAGATAACACCAAAAAGAAAAATGTTATGGCTAACATGATTTAATAATTAACCTTATTTAGATGTGCCTTTCAAAATTTTTTTTATGAAAAACCCATGATTTATGGTCAAAATAAGAAGAGTCCTAATTAACTAAGAGTTTTAAAGAATATATACATATAATAAACAAATAAGACAAGAAAGCTAAAGAGAGAGTTGGTAGTTGCTCTAGGCTAAGACTCTTCTCCTCTCATACATTTTTTGGAGGAGAGAGTTTTAGGCATGTTGGAACACTAGTAAATGGAGGAATTTAAGAGAGAGAGAGGGCTATGTAAACACCATATTTCCATAATTTTTTTCTTCTTTCTCTTTCCTCTATTCTTCTTGTTTTCTTAGTTGTCCCACCTTGTTGTCCTTTAATTACGACTATTCGTTGTAAACAAATAATGTTTACTAGTTAGTTTTTATTAATTGTTAGAAAAATAATAGAAACATCATTTTTCGAACTCATTGAGAAATATGGGATAGTAAATATTTTTTTGGCATTTTCTTTCCTTTATTCTTATCCTCGTTGTGGGCCTTTTTGAGTCTATTTATGAATCATGCTAGATGCTGCATAGTTAAAATAGATGATACATTCATGTTATATTCAAATGAGTATACATGTAAACGTAACAAAAGAATGAACAAATGAACATGCAACCTAACACTTATGTCACTTGTAAACAAAGTTTCTTTTTCAATTTCATACTCTTTTATTTCATTTGTGTTTTGCTGCATAATTTTTTCTTTCTCATTGACCTATTCTCATCACCAATTGAAATTGTATATAAATACATACATTTATACTATGACAAATATATACACATGACTCGAGATATTAATTATACCTAAGCCACCATAATTGGTTCCTTGCTTGAAAAGTCTTGCAGAAGTTTGGTTCTCTTTCTACCATATATATATATATATATATATATATATATATATATATATATATATATATATATATATATATATATATATTATGTTTATACATCTCAAACTACCTAAGATATACATAAAAGACATAAGACATTCGAGTAATTCATTAAAAAATAGTAGATATGCACACAAAGAAGTAATTCATTAAAAAATAGTAGATATGCACACAAAGAAATAATTCATTAAAAGCTCTTAACAAATCCTATATTTTGCAAAGCATATCTACTCTAACATGCCCCAAGGGGGGGTTGGCCTAGTGGGGTGGGGCCTTATCTACTAGACGAGCAGTCAAGGTTTGATTCTCATGTGTGTCACTACCTAATGCATAGCATAGGCCCCAGAGGTAGAGGTCCTAACCTCAGAGATTTATGTAGCCGACACGACGACCATATGTATGGCAAGTTGAGCAAGCACGACAAAGTCTTCATGTCGGGTGTGGTTTATTTGGGTTATAAATTCAAAAAATATATATATTGTAACATAATGTTATTCATGCTTTCGCTTATTGTAGTCAACCTTGCCACATACACTACACTTATATGACACAACATTCTTGTGATTTTGTAATGTCTAACATTTTTCGATAATTTTATAATTTAATTAATGATAATTTTAATATTAATTTATTTAATAAATAATAAATTAATAGTATTTAAATAATTAAATAGAGTAGGGTATCACGAGTGGATCAAGGAGCCCAATTAGGAAACTAAGGTAGGACGCCTCAAACGACATCATTACTGTTTCAACAAAAAATTTAGCTGATTGATGGCTTACTAATTAAATCAGAGTTGACCTTAATTTTCATCATCTCGAGTGCGTATGCCTAAATTGAATGTGATTTGAGTGTTTTCTCATTGACCTAAGTTCAAAACCAATTGCAGGCTAAAAATCAACATTTTTTGGTATTGATTATTTTTCTTGGCTGATCCATACACATACGATTAAATCAAAGACCACCACGATGATCTATATTTTAAGGGCTATCAAATAAACTAACATCGAATTCGATTGAGTCTTCGTATCCGTAAACTTTTAAGAAGGTCACCCTGTCACTTAGAGGAATACTCTAGACGATAGGTGGTGGGTTCCAATGGAAAACCTAATGTTCTCTATAAAAGGTGTAGCCCCCTTGTTGAATACAATCCATGTTTTTGGTGAAGAGTAAAAAATAGTAGAGAGAAAAGAAAGAGAGAGAAATAGGAAAACATGATTTTGGAAAAAGAGAGTTAAGAAGAATAAGACTAGGCAAACCTCAAGTGAGTTTTTTTGTTGTTTTTCTGTGACATATCGTAGGGACCGATCATGTTCATTTTTTTTAGTGTAGGATCTGATACATGGTTTGTATCTTGACTTTGGACAACATTCACTTGAATTGGAAAAAAGATCTACCGCTTCTTTTTAGGTTTATAAGGTGTTTCATTTTCTTTTTTATTTTTGTCATTTTTTTTTCTGTGCTCCTTTTTACTTTAATCTTTTTCCTTGCAGAGAGATGAAATCCCCACATAAACACTTTTTTGCTTTTTATGGGAGTGTGATTGTTATAGTTGACGAATGAATTAAGATTTAGGGGCTTTATTCCTCTCGACAGGACGAGTCCACCTAGAATCAATTCTTTTTTAACTCCAAACCCTATGACGAGCTAACGACTTTGAGGAATCAATGGCCGATTATGTCCTCAATATGCAAATGCTTCTTGGGCAAAACTTGGGCGTCACTATTATCAGCCACGCCTTATGTCACAAAGATACGATTAGGACTCGAATCCAATTCACTTCTTCTTGAAGAGTAGGATGTGATATCATGGTTTTTCTAAATTTCTTCATAATAAAAAACCATGTTTTTTTACATTTTTAACGTGTGCCGTCACACAACATAGGCCATGCAAATTGAAATAACCCATTGAGCCGGCCCTTCATAAGGGCGGATCAGGTGATAAGCTTTATTACCATCAATTGGTGATAAAGAATCATCACCGTCCATTGTATCCTTTAAGTGGGCTAGGAGGAACCATGACTTTGAGTCGTGCTACTTGCAATGAGCCCCATTGGTTGGCAAAAAATCAAAAGATGATCGTGGTGCTTTAATTATCACGAGTGGGTGGTGATAGGACTTATCACAAAGTTAAGGACTCGCTCTTCTCAAAATTTGGTCAGGTTGGACTGACCTGTTAAAATACATAATTTATATAAAATTTTAAGAAATCTATCATAACGTGTCAGGATGGCCGAGTGGTCTAAGGCGCCAGACTCAAGTTCTGGTCTTCGAGAGAGGGCGTGGGTTCAAATCCCACTTCTGACAGCTCTTTTTTTCGCTTTTATTTCTTTTTCGTTTCCTAATTTTTGTCAGTTCCATCCCATGTTGCTTCCGTGGCGTTAAACCCATTAAATAATAATAAAATTTTTATTTTTAGTAATTTTTGCGTTTATTTTAAAAACAATCGATTAAAGGTGAAGCGTATCAATTTTCTGCCAATACGATGTGTATCGGCCGATACTGATAACATTGGTTCCATCTACGGAACTCTCACTACATATCTATATAATAGTAATGGGTAGGTGTGAAAATGATAGGTGCTAAATGATTCGTGTTAAATGAGTTTTTCAGGATTTTTTCATTTTATTTTTAAATTCTGACTGTACAAATGTGATCTATGCACTTAATTTTATAGGAATCAGTTCTTGAAGTGTCCATTCTGGGTGGTGTTTATAAGGATCTAGAAATCAATGGTCTAAAATCTTTATAAATTTTCGAGATTTCAAATATCATTTTTTTAATCGAAAACACATGATCCATGCCCAACACCGAAAGCGCAGAAATACCCATTTAACACCTATCAATTTCGCACCTACCCATCTCTCTCTCTCTCTCTCTATATATATATATATCTATCTATCTCTCTCTCTCTCTCTCTCTCTCTCTCTCTCTCTCTATCTATCTATCTCTCTCTCTCTCTCTCTCTCTCTCTCTCTCTCTCTCTCTCTCTCTATATATATATATATATATATATATATATAAGCATTATTTGTTTACTTCGAATCACACTCTATCAAATTTTTTTAACATGAAATTTCAGCACATTGTATGCTGGTGATTTTCTAATCGTTTGAAAAATTTTCTTACATATTGTAAAGACATTGATCCAAAACCTATATTCTACTAAATAAACCATCTAGAACACATTTATGGGGTTAAATTCATAAAAAAAATTAAGAAAAATGTGATTAAATTGGCTTTTCTACTATATACTCTATATTGCATGCAAAATTGACTACAATACACATCATATTGGCAGGTGTGTGCCTGTGCTGCAGTGCACACGCTCACTCTAGACCATCCGATCGATGGTTGTGATATAGATGGTTTATTTATAAAAAGTAGTTTTTAGATCATGCAATTTTGATGTGTAAGAAGGATTTTCAAGAGCTTCAAAAATCAGCGACACAATCTTTTGAACTCTTTTTTTTTCTTTATAGTCAAGCTGGGTTTTCCAGTTCAACGAATGTAGTAAGTAAGCAGGATGTCTATACAAAGTAAAAATTGCTATTTTACTTTGGGAAAACATGATTTAAGGTGCGACCTACCTACCACATTCAGCATAGTTTTTTTTTTTGAAAGGCAAGCTGGGGTTAGGCAGACCCCTACCAGATATCTCTTAAGCCCCATGTGGCAGAGGGATTCGAACCTGGGCCTTCAGCTTGGCACAGGACACCGCTTACCACATGGGATACCAACTCGGTGGTCGCCGTTAGTCGACTGAGAATCACGCTTTAAATCATATTTTTGGGAGGTAAAATTGCAATCTTTTGAGTTTTAAAATTTTGGTACAACGTTGTGAGTCATTAATTTTAGGCCCTTGAGTATCCTCTTATATACCACTATTATACGATCTGTATTTGCAGAAAAGAGAGGCATCTTGAACCAAGAAACATAGTCACAGATGTTGTTTTCAGCAATTTCTCGACGGAATTTCGCGAGAGATTTTGTTTTTTTATCGGGAAAATCTCGGCCTCCTAAAAATATTGTAAATAAGTATATAAAATTTTATAAATGGATTATAAGATTTTCAAAAACTTGGCGATATGTGTGAGAAAAGTATGAAGTGGCCCATCATGTTTATTTTGTAAACTTCGAACCAGAGGCCAGCCAATGTGCTGTTGGTGATGGGGGGTGTTTTTCCTTGGATTATAAAAATAAAATAAAATATGGATCCCCACAGAAAAGGCAGATTCTGCAATCAAGGCAAAACACATTATATGTGTTCTGCCCCAATTACTGTGCGACACGTAATGCCTGCCCCTCCATTGAGTGGGGTCCCACACCTTTCTCCTTCTCCAGTGCCAAAGGGCCCTACCACACAACGTCCAGAAGAGGGTTCATTCTGTGGCCCCTAAATTATTCAAGTTACCACGGGTGTTTGAACCTGCAACATCCCACCACAAGGACACGTGCACTGACAGCTCCTACCAATCACGCGGAGCCCCCTAAATGGGTAATGCAGTATGAGCCAACAAGGACTACGAGCAGCTGCAGGACCAAAACATCAACTTAAGGCTCATCCAGGATTAATGAAAACTTTGTGGTGCTCAAAGAAATTTAGAAAATACTGATCAAAATGAAAAAAAAAGGAATGATTCACAAAAAGGCACCTAACTCATCAGCTATTTACAATAAGGGGCACAATGTTTATGTTATGACATTCAATTGCCTACTTTATGTGATTGCGTTTCAAAAATACCCGTATAAATTGGCATTCTTATCCTCTTTTAAACATCACTTTTTGTCATCTTATTATAATTTTTTGCTAAACAAATCAACAGAGGGCATTTTAGTCACTTAATTTGACTAAAAAAAGTTCGGCCAAAGCACTTAAGAGGCTCAGTGCCATCGCGAGAGAGCAAAGAACCCAATCAGTGCCAAAGCACTTAAGAGGCTCAACGAGATGTGAGACTGGTGAGCGAAGCAACAACGATGGTTCTTGGGAGGGATGACCACACACGTTACTACAAAGGCAAAGCGGTGTGATGGGCAATCACCAACTAGCGATAACGAGTTGTGAGCAACCTGCAAGGAAGATAAGCAAAAGCATATGTAACACCTGAGATTTTTTTTATAATTTTTTGAGAAATAAAAATAAAATTTATGTGGCAAATTTGGTTTAAATATTAATTTGGGGTTGGATAATTATAATTCTAATATTTGGATCTTGAATTATATACTTGCGTTTTAGTATTTGGATCCAGAAAAGGACCCTAGATTGAAAATAGAATTCATAGGGTGGGACACCCCTTTGAGGTGAGTGCTCTTGGATCTTGGAGTACAAAATAGAAGGACTCAACTAAGTCCAAGTCAATCCAAGGGGGGAGGGGGGACGTTCCCACATACTTTCCTATTCCTTCCTACTTAGCTAGGTTAACTTTTAGTTAATTAGAAATCTTAATAGTTTTTTATTTCGTTAAGAGACCTAGTTAGCTATTTTTTTAATGGTTTTCTTAATTGTTTAAGAATCCTAATAAGCTAGGATTCATAAATTGATTTTTTATTTAATTAAAATTGAAATTAACTAAGATTGGTATTGAGTTTCCTTTTTAAATTGGGAGTCTTACGAGGAAAGGCTATAAAAGTAGCATCTTCCCTTCCTATATCACACACCCCTCATTTTTCTTTATCTCCCTCCCTCTTTCTTATTCCTCTCTCATGCCTCTCTTTGGAAGAGAAGGAAGCTGGTATAGCTACATCTTCATTGTGTGCAGCTATGAGAAGAAGTTAATCAAAAGATTTAACATTTTTGAGGTAGGTACATTATAACTTTTTACATGTGTATGGTGCCAAGATACACGAGCATATTGTTGGATGAGCCTCAAATGTGTATAAGCACACATATCAGCCTAAATTCATGCATGAACTGATATTATATTGTGCATAATAGTTTTAAAACCCAAAATTCATTTTTGAAAACTGATCTTATGATGTACATAGAGAAAACATGTTCTCTTAGAAAATTAGTAGATTTTTGTGTTAGATTTATGTTATGTGTTGTATTTTTGTATTTACAACATGATTAAATATTTGTATTCATGAATCTAATGTGTTCTTGATGGATATCAAATTATTGGATAATTTTTCTTGATGATCTTGTTAAGAAACATAAAGTTCTTGGTAGATTCTTGAAAAAATCTATTTTGTTTTGTGTATTTTGATTCAACTAGTCAAAATGATAAGTTCAATTCTTCAAAATCGTAAACTAATAAATTTTAAAAATTTGTAGGGATGTTTCATACATATGAAAGTAATCACAGTGCAAACTTAGACTTAGATGAGTTGTGGATTAGGAGATATGCCCTATGCAAGTCAAGTTGGTTTAGAATATGTAATTTTCTGAAACATGCTGTCAAATAACAAAATAATAGATGTTACAAGATTTTTAGATGTCTACTTAAATCGAATTAAATTTTGGATTTTTGTGAGCTTGAATTAGACATATCAAGCTACCCACAATAAAAATATCAGCATATAATTTGTTCGGTATGATTTAGAATTGATTTTTTATTGGAGAGACAAAATTGAACAAGATTATTTTGTGAACAAAAAAAGTCTGGGTTACAGAAATTTTAATTCCTGATCTGTAATGAGTTAAGGTCTAGGTTTTTACCTTCATATGTAAGAACACTCTGTTAAAATCTCAGAGCCTAAATCATTCTGTATGATTTATGACAAAATTTCTAATGATAGATAAATTATGTGTTATCAATCCTGAATTAAGAGATTGTGTTTGAACACATGAGATAATTCATAAGTTCATTAGATGAACATGACATAGTTCCAGAAGTGAACCATATGGATATGTGACATACTGATGTACAATATGTGAGCCTATTGAGACATGATATTTATTTAATATGTTATAAAAATATTTTTAAATGTAAAACTTTAAATTCTATTATGATGTAATGATATGCAACATGATGTGATGATACTGTGTTATTATAAAACATAAAAAAACATGCATGCACATGAATGAGCAAGTGATTTAAAATAACTAATGTGGAGTCTTAAGTTCACAAATATAATACATGTCATACGATTATGATGTGCAATAAGTCATGATAAACATGCATGTACAGGTAAATGCTCATGAATGAGTAAATGGTTGGAAAGAACCAATGTGGTGTAAAAAGTGCACTAAATTATGAAAAATATAGATGCACACATAATTACCTTAGATAAAATGTGGGGGTATAAATGCTCGACTGGTTTAAAGGTACCAAGGGCATGTTAAATGTGTTATCAACATAAACAAACTAATAAATTGTGTAACTACCATAAATGGGTAGTATAATGCTCTTGCTAAAAAGATAATTTTGGCAAGTTACCTTTGATTCAATGACTTATCCTATGTGAGCCTGCAGGAGTAGTAAAAAAAAAACAAAGCTTTACACTGGAACAAATTCATTTTGTATTAAAGTTGTCCAGTTGAATGCCTTATGACCATTATGTTGCATTATATATGTTCTGAAAGAATGTATGATTTCATGTATGTTTGGTTCTGCATGTACATGCATGATTATTGTGTTCCTACTGAGACTTGATGAGTCTAACTCCTATATCATAAACATTCAAGTAATGCATAAACGAGATGAAATATTGGTAAGATGCTACAAGTGGTGCCAAGAACTAACTATTTTAGATCTGAGATTTATTTTAAATACAAAGACTTGTTAATTTGTTTTAACAAATGTTTACAAATAATTCATTTAATTGATGATTGGTTTAACTTAGTTCACAAATTGCATATCTCTTCTATCTCGAATTCAAATTCTTGAGTTGAAACCAATTCACAATTTGGACCTAGACCCAAGCCCTATACAGGGAATGACTCTAACCCTACGATGAGTTAAAATACATGTAACTTGCCATATATTCTAATCAGAACCAAAATGAATGTTTTCACTGTATTTAAAAAAATTGACTATATTTTTGAATTAAAATTTTGAGACAACAAGCAATAACAACACAATCAGGATGAAGGCACAATGTCTAAGAAGCATATTGTATTGAGAGGCAATCCAAGTGGCACTTATAGGAGGTGGCAACATGGGATGATCTTGGAGAGGGGACTCATTGGTAAGTAGAACTCCTCCTGAAGGCTCACTTTCCAAGATTGTCCCATCCTTGCCACCTCCTGTAAGTGTTGCTTAACTTGCCTCTCAATACAATTTGCTTCTTGTACATTGTGCCATATTGCATTGCTATTGTTTGTAGGTATTTTGTGATAATGCATGAAAATGCATTCATTATTATTAATAAATTCATACATTTATGTATTTTTTATTGTGTTAAATCCCATGTTTATGATGTTTCAGATGTCACGAAGCTACGATTCAAATTTCGTTCATTTTGGAGTTAAAACGACCAAGTTATAGCCGTTTTACGTTTTTGGAGCGAAATTCGAGAAAAATCGATTCCCGATCCGGTCCGAATAGCATCTGGTGGATCTTGGATCGATTCCACATGTGATTAGCAATCAAATCCACTCAAATCCATTACAGAAATCTATAAAGTCCCCCTCTTATTTGGCGTCACACCTTTTTGCAAAATAGAGTAGGCTTAAGTAGTATTTCGAAATAGCTTTTATTTTTCAGATCTTTTTTGTAATTCTTGTAAAACCTAAAATTTAATATAAAAATTCAATTTGAGGAAGGCGTGAAGCAATCCCCAGCCCTCTTTTACAGCATGCCTTTCTCTCCTAGACCTCCTCTTCTCCATTTAATGCACACCTCTTCTTCTTCTTTCTCTTATATCGATTTTTCTTCTTTTTCTTGCATGTCTCTCATTCTTTTTCTTCTTCTTGTTTTTTTATTTATTCTTAGTTTTTTTCTGCATGATCAACATGGGATCCACTACGAAAGCATTGCTACATGCAGTACGAGGCAAAGACTCGCTCTTTTCTCAACCCATGCCATCGAGAAACGTCGGATCTACGATTCAATATTTCTTTCTTCTCTCTTTTTCGATTGTAGATTACATTTTTTTTATTTCTGTTTTAATTAGCATGAATTATTTTTATGAATTAGGTTAGATTAGATTACGTTTATGAATCTGTATTTAATCTGCAGTTTGCATTAGTTTTTCTATTGAAAATAAAAATAAACAGCAAGATCAATCGACCCTCGTTCAATCCAAACCACTGACGATTTAGATTAGAGTTTTTCCTCTTTTCTGCATTTTTTATTTTAACAACTCTTTTTTTTTTTTTGTCTTTCTGATTAAGTAGAATGTTGCGGTAATTTTTCTGATCTGCATTTTCTTTTCGTTATTTTTATTGAGAACAGAAAAAAAAAGTTTAGATAGATTGATGGCTCAGATTGGACCATCGTCCAAATCAAGCCATAATCTAGATCAAGATTGGTGTTCTTTATTATTTTAATTTTCTGATTTAATTTTTATTAGTTTATTTTGTTTGATTAATTAGGATCTGAATTTGTTTAGTGTTCTATTTTGTTGATTAGTTATAATTATTTTTTTTAGAAATCGTTAACTAGAGTATTAGTTTAGTTTAAAAAAATCAATAGTTAATTTTTTGGGTTTTTATTTTGATTTTCTTGTTTTTGTTTTAAGCGTATCTAGAGTTCCTAGATTCATTTTTCGAACCCGTAAATTGGATTCAGCTTCTGAACGAGTCTATTTGCATTCTGCAAATTTTTGTCAGGTTTTGACACCGAATGATGGACTATTACATCATTTTACACAAATTTGTCCAAAAAATGCATGCTTTTCTGTTTTTCTATGATTTTTCTGTTAGCGTAATTGTTTTGGGAGTTTTGTGAGGATTTTTTTAACTCCGTAAACTGCATTGAATTCCTGATCATGTCAAAAACAACTCTGTAAATTTTTAGTAGGACATAATTGATGTTTTTGCATTATTTTATTATCGTTTTATGAATTTTTGTGGTAGTGTCGTGTCCTGGAACAAAGGACACTCTGTTCTAGACCAGATTCCAGTGAAATCATTTTGGGATCTGTGTTTAGAAATTTGCTTCTTTTTATTTATTTTTAATTGTTTTTCTGCGATTTTTGTGAACTAACCTAGTTGTGTGAAGTTTGTGTTTGTGTTTGTGCTTTTGTTTGTTTTTGCAGATGACTGCCACGGGCTGGAGGTGTGGTGTCTAACTGAACGCACGAGGATCAACACCCACGGATTCAGATCTTAGTGCATGAGTAAAGACAACTCTTTTGTTTTCTTTCTTTTTATTTTTAAATTTTATTTCTTAGTTAAATAGGGCCTTAACCCACATTTGATGTTGTAATTAATTTTCTTTCTGCTCGCGACTTTGTAATAGGTTTTTACTCGCTTGTTTGTTGCACTCTCTTTTATTTTTTTTATTATTAAGGCTATAAAGGCCTGCTTTGTTTGAAATACAATTTTTTTCATCCCATTCTCTGAGTTTGACCCAGATATCACCATAGTGTAAAGCAGTTTTTATTATTTGGTGTTTGGTTTACACAAAACGTTTTCTTAAAAATAACTTTTAACATATCTTTTAAAATATCTTTTATAAAACTTACAACATTTTGTACGTGCTTTTGGTTGTCTTCCTATCATGTTTCTCACACCTTGTTGCCACTCATTAGTGATTGCCCATTACACTCTTTGCCTTTGTAGCTTCGTGTATGATCGTCCTTCCCGAGTACAATCATTGTTTCTTTACCCGTGAGTCTCACATCTCGTTGGGCCTCTCAAGTTCTTTGACATTGATTGGGCTCTCCTTTCCCATGCAGTGACCTTTGATTGTTGCTTCCTCAAGTCAGTTTTGTTCAACGGTGTCAGTGCACTGCCTTGCATCACTCCTAAGACTTTTTTGGTGTTCACTCCTCTTTAGGGCTTCTCTAGCACTCACCCTAGACATTGCATGAACTTTTGATTCAACTCGTGTCAACAAATATCAGAGCGAGATACCACTGTGGGTTTCGACTACTACGTCTTCTCTCATTTCATAGTCACCATGTCAAGTGATGAAGGATTCTAACCTGCTAGCAAAAAGAAGAAGGGTCCCTATATAGGTGTTATGAGATCTGACTCTCCGCTACTAGGAGGAACCCAAAAAATACACAGGAAACCATACATTTTTACTTGGTTAAATTCTCGAAAGTACGTCCTAACAAATTTCGCCAAACCAATCACCATGGTCTTTTTCATATATGATGTGTTGACGGATTTTTGATCTCGGGTAGTAAATTCTCAATGTGTATGAAGGAAAGCGAGCCTGAAGTTTGAGGTGGGCCTATGCGGGCACCGATGAGACACCTTCGAATGAAGTTGCTCCTTTTCGTGTTTTGACTTCTTAGGCGTGTTCACCATATGTGATTGAGTAAGAAGATACCAAACACTGTGTAGTGATTTTTTCAAGGAAGGCCTCCAATTGTGGATGTGAAGTTCAGTTGGGCCGCGGGTGGCCTAAGACATCCCGAAGCTTTGCACGAGGCCATGGTGGTCGAAGATGCCCCGAGTCATTAAGCATGGGGATGAGCAGATGCACCTAAGATAGAAGATGCACACCAACACTTGCTTGTCAAAGCACTATTGAGCGTATTGAATTGTCTCGTGCCGCCACCGCATGCCACTGCCATCAACATGAGCTTTCCACTTAGCAACACGTGCATCACTATAGGCACCATCATGATGCACACACATCTTTCCGGTGATGAACAAAGTTCGAAACAACCCATTTAGCCAATGGCATGGTTGTGAAGGCATTGAGTTGAAGACCTTGGATCAACTAGTGCACCAGTGTGTCTATAGCTTTCAGAGGTGGGGCCAGTTAAGGTATGGTGATCGTGGGGCCCCACCCAAGGTTTTCCCTTTCTTTGGTGACGGTTCTTCGTTATAAAAAAGAAAAAAAAAAACACATGAGTTAGAAAAGTTTGTCTAAATTATTCACAAGGGGACCTCTAGGGTTTTACCTTTACCAATCTGAGATCAACCAATGTGCATTCAATAATGAGCTTGGAGAAGGGGTTTGTGATTCTCCTTAACCTAGCACCCACCCCACCCCAAAAAAAAGAAAAAGGGGTTGAAGGGCATTTCAATAAATTTGCTTGGAGAGAAGTAGCACTGGGAACTTGCAAGTGTCCATCCATCCTTGCTGGTTCTTGTCTGGGAAATCCAAGGATAACAAAGAGCTATAGAGATAAGGGGGAACTAAGAAAGGGAAGGAAATGTCTTGTTGTTGCAACAAGGAAAACGATGTCCCCTCTTAACCATTCACCAACATGTGACAAAGTGCTCACCTGTCCTGCCCATGAATGGACACCACTAGCTGGTTATTGGCACTCACCACACAAAAACAAGACCTCAAGGTTTTTGAAAGAGAAATCCTTGGCATCATGCATTGTCCCCAATGACACCTTTTCTTTCTTAGCTTCCTTTTTCTAAAACTTTACGGGCCACTCGTTTTAACAATGAGATTTGGATTGATAAAGCATAGTGACAAAAGTTTAAATCGGCAATTTCTCGTGAGATTTTCAACTTTTTGAATATTTCTCAAAAATATAAAAAATAAAATAATTTCTTAAAAAAAATCTAAAAAATCTAAAAATAAACTAATTGCACAATTAAATTTTACATGCAAAAAACTATGAAACAAGTAGATATATGCTCTCTTAGGGCAGAGAAAATGTCCATTCGATTTATGCTCACACTTAATCCAAAGAAATCAAGCTAGGTCAGATCTTTAGTTATTAATGTATGAAAAATAACAAAAAAAAAAGTGCATAAAAACTGTCAAAGAATGTCGCAAAAGTGAATAAACTCATGTAGTCCTACTATTGTCCCATTATTATTACTATTACCATTCTTGTTGTTGTCCTCATCCTAGATGCCATAGTGTACTTCTTTCATAATTATAGTATGAAACTTCAGACATTTTAAGGCAAATATCAGATAGACGAACAAGAGAAGAGCATCATGTACTCGTCTTAACTAAAGACATCTTAATAAATTTGGTTTCTTCAAAAATGAAAAGAGCAAAAATAAGATTTAAGAATAACCACCTACCATATTCAATAATCATGTAAAACTGAATTAAATCCATGTTAATCTTTCCAGGACCATTCCAGCCAAACCAAACACATGAGAGAGAGAGAGAGAGAGAGACTCACCGATGTATTGGGGATTTGCCAGGTCGACAACACCATGCCAAAATCCTTCATGCTGAGAAGCTGAGACTGATTATGTTCATTGTGAGTAGGGATGGGCCAGCCCTGCCTCGCCCTGTTTGGACTGAGGATGAAGGACATGAAATGGGGATGGAGGTTAAAACCAAAACCCGTGAGGGAATGGACTTACGCTTTTCCCTGCCCTGCCCCGTCCAAGATTATTCTTTAAGGATGGCAATGGACCGAGGGGAAACGGGGCCCGACCCGCCTCACCCTGTTTGGACTAGGGATGGAGGATATGAAACGGGGATGGAGGTTAAAATAAAAAACCATGCAGGGATGAAGGGCAGGATTTTGAGACGGGGCGGGGGTGGAGATCTTGTCCCCGAGCCCCCGCCCCAGTCCACTGCCATCCCTAGTTGTGAGAGTCTGAGAAAGGGATTAGGGCAGGTCGGGTTGAGGGGGTTTTGTTCAAAACCAAAATAAAAAACGCTAACCAATAAGTTGGTGATATCTTGTGATATTTACAAAATCTCACTATATTTTATCACAAACTAAAAAGCCATGAAATTTTCTAAATATCTCAAGAAAATGCTGTTTTTAACTTCTTGGATATTTTCACTTTTTTGTGTGAGATTTTTATAAATATATCGCAATATTTGTCACAATGATGATAAGCTCCTAGATTGAAACCCTAAATCTTCTTTTTTTTTCTTAATGAAGAAAAAAACTGTTAGGGTGTCAGGCTGCTTTAGGTGAGTTTGTACCTATTTTGGAGCTGCCCCTTCTTCCTTGGCAACACCCTTAATAGTAACCAATCGGTTTCACACATCCCCTGTATCATTCCTATCCGGGCGCAGATCAGGTCATGCTGAACATGAGTGTTTTTGCTCATGCGGACATCGTGGCCGTCTGTTTGCATTTTGGATGAATGCCACGTGGTTTTGTTGACTTTTGAGCTTTTTAAAATGTAAATTGGATGACCACGATGTCAGCATGAGAAAAAACGCTCATGTTCAGCATGACCTGATCGGCTTCCTTCCTATTCTATTTCATCCCTATCTTTATATCTCTTTTTGGGATTTCATTGGTGCAAGTTGATTTGATCAAATCGAGCTCCATAGATGTGATCTACCTTATTCATTTAGTGAAGGTCAACATTTAAATAGCTGAAATCCGACTTGTGTGCAGGAATTTTTGGTGATTCAAAGTCAACGGTTAACCAAATACAAATTTTTGTGATTTAAAAAATTATATTTTCATCAAAAAAATATTATCCAAGGTTTGATTCTTATTAAATAGACCATGCTCAATCCATTTATAATGTCATATTTGATGAAAAAACTTGCATCATAAGAATTAAGAGGTGTATGAAGATGGAGGATGACATAGAGGATGAGTAGAACCAGACTCCCTATATATTGATGCTCACACAAGAAATCAACTATGGTTAGGGTTGAAAAATGAGATGAGTTGCTCGTAGCTTGGATCGTAAAGTACTCATTCAAACTCGTGAAATAGAATCAACGAGCTGAGCATGAACAACCATTGTTAGTCTAGCGTTGCCTCATATAGACTCGTTTATTAATAATAAATATAATATATGTGTATTTTATATTGTAGAATGAAGATGGTTGAAGTGTTTGGCCTGCAAGCAATAAGTGTAGAGTTTAAATCCTATTGCATATAAGTTTTATTTTGTAAATGAGCTAGTTTGAGCTTGGCTTAATAGGTTTAGGGTATAAATTTTATTGTTTTAACTTTAAAAAAATATTCATTGCAAATAAGCATGATCGTGTTCATCTAGTTTAGCTTGGGCTTTTCATGAGCTCAAGGTTGGCTCGGCTCGACAAAAGAAATGAGCCAAGCTTGAACATCCTCTGGTCGGTTCATTTGGCTCGTTTACCAGCCCTAACTATGGGATGTCTGAATAGCACAAACATGCATCGACTTAACCATATGAGTGGGCCCTAAATCCATGGTTTGCAATTTGAAAAATTGATTAGTGAATTTAAAAGAGGCCTTACCATATGCCGGCTCACAATAGCAAACACTTTCATGCATGGCTATAACAATATATGTATTGCTGAATTCACTAGAACATGCAAACACGATTTTGGAGTATTGACCCCTTAAGGCGTTATGTTGCGGTTCACGTCTCATATAATATTCATAGATTTAGCATCTTTTATTAATTGTGAAAAGGCAGTCTTACTAAGTTTATTAGCATGAAACCCTCAGTCCCCCATCACGATTACAGTCGTGGGTTTTGAACTGGTGACATTCCATCAACTTGGTGACATTCACAAGTTGCCGCTTCCACATGAGTGGAGCCCTCATAGGTCTAGCTGATCTTTTTTCGGTAATCATAGATTTTAGCTGATTTTTTGCACATAGGATCTATTTAAGTTCTGTTAGATGATTTTTTTGGTAACATTAGGTTTAGCAGATATTGACACATTTGACATATTTATATATCTACTATAGCCCCCGAGGGGTTTGGCATAGTGGGATGGATCCTAGGCCGCTAGACAGATGGTCTAGGTTCAAATCTCATGAGCATCATCCCTTGCGCAAGCCGAAGTGTGGCGACTATCTGGGGGCAACGGGTAAGCTCACAGAGTTTTATGCTGCCAGGACAATGATAGTAAGTACAACAGCCAGTGAGGCTAGGTCTCTAATCCTGAGGGCGGTTTCTTTATGTAAATATCAAAAAAAAAAAAAAATCTTTACAACAGAATGCCTATTATAAATTATGATTGCATGCTGTACATCTGATATGCTTTTGGACAGCAAACTTGATAGTCACTTCAGAAATATGGTGATCCACTTAAAAGAAACCTGGAGGCCTGCCAATGTGCGGTCGGTGAATTAATCAAATATGACTTGTTCTTCATTTTTTGTTTTCAAATGAAATTAGGTGCATAGGATGAAATCTTAAATTAACTAAGCAGTAATGTTCTGCTAAGATTTACTGTTGCAGCCCTAGATGAAACATATTTTGACAGCTTCAGAGGGAGGTGGGAAGCACTTTTCCTAAGTAGTAGCTTTCTTGTTTGAATTTGCCATGAAGCCGAGTAAAACCCATAGAAAATGTGCCCTGCACGAAACCATCCTTTTGCAGCAGAAGGGACCTCTTAGGCAGACCCCTACCAGTTACACAACTATACCATTGGGTTTTGAACCTGCAACATCCCAACACAAGGTGACCTGCTCTAGCTGCTCCTACCAGACAAGCGGAGCCCCAGTTGGTTGAAGGAACCTCTTTTTCCCAAGTTTAAAAACTGAAACATTCTCCCATATCTGGCTTTTTTCTTTGGATAGACAAGATGAAGCGTTGCTTAAAATGTATTTGAATATAAGATATAAGCTGATTTTATCTCATCCTTTATATGAGTCCTCGAATGTATTCAAGTTTGGAAGGATAAACCACAGGATTGGTTTTCCTTCTGGGGGCCAAGCTAGGAATCTAAACTAGGATGGGCACAAATGTACCGTAAAAAGGATAATATAATTATTAATAAATTATACTAATAATATGTTAATTTTTTTTATTCTAAAGCATACCCTTTACAATTGACATAGTTGAGTTTTTAATTTTTGAAAAACAATTCATAATTGATTTATTGCTAATTGATAAAAAAAATAGCAATTGATAAAAATCATAGACCTCTCATCTAGGGATGCACACGAGTTGGGTTTGAGCCGAGCTTGGGCTGGCTCGGCTCGAGAAGGAAATCTGGCTGTTCAAGCTCGGCTCGAGCTTGAGCCCCGGGATCGGCTAGAGTCTAGCTCGAGCAATGCTTGACTCGCCTCTAGCTGAATACCTTTACTTTAAAAAGGTTTTCAAAGTTTTTGAAATTTGTGTTAAAAGCTTTTTTTAACTAGAGGAAGACAATGGAATTTAAACCCGTGCCACTTTCAAAGAAGACCAAAGGCTTACCCATTAAGGTAAGACCTCTTTTTATGACCATATTATGATGGATGTATAAAATTTAATTTCTTTATATAACTATGTGAGCTGAGCTTAAATGGGCTTACCGAATTTATACAGATTGCATGTTTAAGCTCGACTCATTTACGTGTACCGAGCCAGAACCCTTGTTGAAGCTTGACTCATTTATTTTTTCCAACGAGTTTGAGCTGAGCTTAAACAAGTCGAGTCATTCTGCATCCCTACTCTCATCTACGCTAATTGATTTAAAAAATAAAATCCCTAATATTCTAACCAAAACCAAGCATTCATTATTCATGGAGTCATGTGCTTAATGCTAATTGAAAAAAAAAAAACATAAAAACCTTAAAACCATAACTAAACATTGTTGTCAATTTTAAAAAAAATCAAATCAAAACTCTAATTCCTACAAACATCATAAATTAAAACTTAAATCCTAACAAAAATCAAAGAATTAGGGGTTTGAGTAGTGATAACTAGAATCAAACATTCGATTAATGGAATCATGCCTAATGATAATTGTAAAAAAAAAAGGAACACAAGAAAGCCCTAAAACCCTAATTAAGAAAATTTTGATTTTCCTATTTTGTTTTCTTTCATGGTGTTCTGAATTATCATTGTCTTTCATTTTGTGCTTCATTTATGAGATAATTACTGCAATCTTAAGGACGATTGCATATTTTTCTCTAGCTTTTTTCAGCCATCTTCTAAGAAAATGCATATTTTCATTCCAAGCTACTGTTTATTTCCACACCACAATTTTCATTTCAAACGAACTCTGGAAAACCTGAACAGAATCTTTTTGTTTCTTTCACAAGTTTGAAATGGCCTGAAAAAGGTCCATCTGAAATGAATTCAAGTGCTTTCTTGTTCATTCTTGAATTGAGCAAAGGTTTGTTAGATTATCCTTTTAGTTGTGGACGAAATGGGTAATGGTTGGGAAAGTATATTCTTTTTCAAAAGGCGTTGGTCTTACTATTGGAATTTAAAGGAGGCTTGGGTCTCCTGTTCTTCAGTCATTTTTTAGCATGCATTTTTTCGATATATATATATATATATATATATATATATATATATATATATATATATATATATATATATATATATATATTCTTTTTGACATAGAAAGCTGGGGTTAGGCAGACCCGTACCTATTATACATCTATACCATTGGGATTCAAACTTGCAACATTCCAACACAAAGTGACGTGCACTAACTGCCCCCTGCCACACAAGCATAGGCCTTGGTCATATATATATATATATATATATATATATATATATATATATATATATATATATATATATATATATATATATATATATATATATATATATATATATATGAGTAATGTGTTCCTTAGGTCTCCTTTTTAGTTTAGGTCTCGTTAGGCTCCTTCAAAAAGTAGTAGTTTTAAATATTTTTCTCACGTCTAACACCATAGATGTGATTTATAGGTTTGGTTTAGTGAGAACCAGTTTTAGATAGTCGGAATCTGACTTGTATTTAGGTTTTTCCAATGATCCAAAATCAATGGCTATTCCCGGCTCATAAAACCATGTTTTTTCATCAAAAAACATAATCCAAGAGTCGATTTCTACCAAATCAATCATGTTAAACACATCTATAGGTTTTGATATGTCATAAAACATTTAAAACCTATAAGGGAGAACGTCGCAGAATGAGAAATGGGCCTAATATGTTCAGCTCTCTCTTTCTCTCTCTCTCTATATATATAGGAAAACTGAAATATGTTTACCAACAAAAATGAAGAGATTTGTATAGGTTTTTTTTGCCAATCTAACCCTGCAGATTCATTCGAAGTGGTTCATTTGCTAGGAATCATTGGATCATTGTTGGATAAAAAAATGTGATTTTTTATTATTGAATGATATTTATAAAAAATCTAAGCAATTGATTGGCAACCCTTAAAGGATCCTTCTTATACATCATAATTGGATAATTTAAGAGTCTGTTTCTATAAAATCAAGCATCTAGATCACATCGGTACGGTAAAATTCCGAAAAAAGTAAAAAACCTATGAAAATCTTATTTCGTACCAGTAAATATATTTGGTTGGTAAACATATTTCAATTACCCTATATATATATATATATATATATATATATAGAGAGAGAGAGAGAGAGAGAGAGAGAGAGGTCAAGTGGGGCACGGAAAAGAGGTCGGGTAGGGTGGGGCACACTCTGGCCCGATCTCTCATTGGGCTGGCCGTTGGATCAGGGTGCACTGCACACCTTGACCCGACTTTCACTGGGTCCCACCCTGATCTTAAGCCCCCTATGACAAACAACCATCTTATTCTTACCACTCCTTTTTCTGACAAAACTTTACTTTCATCATTCTCCCATGACCACATATCCACACATTCACCACCCAAAGATCTATACTTTGGGCCACAGAAAGAATTTGTACATAATATCCAAGACAGAATACGGATATGTGCAACTTTAGCCAAGTAAAAGTCATTTTAGAAACTTCACCAACTCCATCTTTCCATCACAACCTTTCAAGGCAACATGCTCAGTAATGCTGGCTAGCCCCCGATTCCAAATCTATTGGTTGTCAGTTTTCGAGGTCAATGGGCCGGATAAATCCTAATTCTGACCCATATCAGATCCGATAGGATCTGATTTTGGTAAGAAAGAAGCCTGGTTAGATACTCGGGTTGGACCTGTAAGATCCGATTAGCATATCAAGCTGGGTACAGTACATAAAACTTCATACACCACCTGGGTCTGACCCAAGTATTGATTAAGATCTGCAAATTTATAACGTAAGAGTTATGAAAAACTGGTATTTTACTGAGCTGATCTGGGTTTAGTTTATATGATCCTTATAGGTCCGGATCCGATACCAGTACTTCAGAGTCAGATCAGGGTCTGATCTCGGGACCCACTGGGTCCGTTGAAGATCTGACCTGTTGGCAACCCTAGTCGGTGTTCTAAAAATCAGCAGGCACATCCAAGACACAAAGAGAATGGGCCTCATGTAAATGCTCTTAAAAAAAAAGAGGCAAAAATGAATTTACATGTACAACCAAAAGGACAACAAAATCCTTGATGCAAGAATGTACATCTTCGGCACAAAGCATTGTGGGGGACAAGCCTAACATGTCACCCCTCCTGCATATATATATATATATATATATATATATCATGATTCATTGCATAGTCTTCATCTTGCCAGTGATAATAGGCTGGTTCCAGCATGACAATACTGTAATGGAGCATGGCAGTGTCTCCATCTCAAGGAATGATGGCTGAGATGGACGGTTCACGATTTGGGGTAGTTTACAGATGTGATTCGTGACTTGGAGTAGTAGGACATGAGAAGCACGAGCTCAAGTTATCTGCACCACAAAATTAACGTGAAGTGTCAAAAAAATAATTGTGATACCCAAATTACTGTGAGCAATGGCTACATCAAACACAGGTAGAAAGTGAAGGTGAAGCTACATCAAACACAGGCATCTCACCAATGTGTCCAGGGCATAGTGACAAATATCGCTAGATTTATGAAAATCTCGCGATAATATCACCAGAATTTATATCAAAGTTTAAAAACTGCAATTTCTCACGATATTTTCAACATATCGCAATTTTTTTGGCACAAGTTTTTGGCTATTTATCATGAAAAAATGTGTGGTTTTTATTTATTTTTTTATTATAAAAATTATTTTTTGGATTTTTTTAATTTTTTTATTGCCAAGATTTTGCAAAAAAGCCGAGATTTAAAAAAAATCAAAATGTCGCAAGTTTTTGACTACCGAAAAAAACGCCATATTTACTTTTGTCACTATGGTCCAGGGCACTGAAAACAAGTCAATACATGTCTTGTATAATGTATAGGATGGATATGTCCTTCCATACCTGGTCGGCTAGACCACTCATGAATTTGGGGACACTAGGCCTGGGACAAGTAGGGCACGTGTCATAGGCATGAGCCCCAACTGTTGACACTGGGTGGGACCAAAGAGTCAAGCTCCATCATCTCATGCTGCTAGTTCTACAACGATTGATAAAATGGTTTTGAGGAAAAAAAAAAACTTTTAAAAGATGGCAGCAAACTGTTGGGACTTATTTTTCAAATTCGTGACTGGGTAAAGGAATAAATTTAAAAAAAAAACTTTTCCTTTCTGCGTAGAATGAATAAAAGGGAAAAACTAAAATCCATGAAAGAATTACCAAAAATACGACATATATATATAGAGAGTATATATATAAAAACTCAAGGAGATCATCAGACAGGTTTCCTTTGTTGGTGAGACCAAAATTCAGTTAAAATCTGCCAAGAGAAGCAAGTTGGATTTTGATCTACTCAAAATAGGGTACCTGGATGGTTGGGGTCTCACTAACTAAAGGGTCTCCGGTTCGAATCTCATAGGGTTATCCTCCAGCTTGCATATAAAAAAAAAAAAAATGCACCACTCAAAATTCTGAGCAGAGTATAATATAACCTCCAAAGTTATCATGCATCCCATCCATTATTTCAACCGAAACGGAACCCATCATTTGAAATAGGATGGGTTTCATCATATATTCAATCCTAACCATCCAAGCAGAATCATTTAGCCATTGATTGGATGGTTAGGATTGAATGTATGATGGAACCCATCCTATTTCAAATGATAGGATCCGTGTTCTATTTCAACTTAGGTTTTAACCCAAGTTGCCAACTAGAGAAAAAAAAATTCCACACACACATTACACAAATCTCTCTTTCTCTCTGTTTGTGATATATATATATATATATAATATAAAACTTGTAAATATCATTTTTTGAACTCATTTATTTAAAAGCTGTTCTAGAACACCTCCTTTTCTTTTTTGTAATAGTTTTGTAAATTCATGCATTATTAAGTTATGCTCAACCACGCTTTTGTGGAATTGGAAACAAAACCAGACATTTGACTACATGGGAGTTCGATTCCAGTTCCACAAACCAAACAGGTCTTTTGAAGAAACGCCAATAAATCCACAATCGTCATAGAAATCAAGGCCACAATAGAAATCAAACAAACCAAAATCAAATCAAACAAAATTCGAAAAAAAAAACAAGAAATAATAGAGTAAAATAAAGAGCTAACCTACGACTCCAAAGGATCTCCTAGGGTGAAGCATCCCGTCGTCCACTGAGCTCCTTTGGCCGGCACCCAGCGCGCCGTACACAACATCGCCGCACTCACTCCTCGCCAACGACGCGTTGACCGCACCGACGTCCGAGACCAAGCCCGAGCTTTGACTCTTCGGCGCCGACCTCTTCCGGCAGAGCTGAGTGAGGAGGCGGTGGAGGGATTTACGGCACCGGCGTAGGAACGTCCGGCATTGGTGGGGACGGCCGGGGGCTTCCGAGTCGGGCTTCGATTCGGGAGGCGAACCGGGAGAGTCGAGCAGCTCGGGGTCCCGTTGCGTGGGGTGGAGGGGGAGGACGTGGCCGTTGAGGAAGAGGCGGTCGGCGGGGACGAGGGTCAGCGGCTGAGAGGTGGGGAAGATGAAGTCGTTGCTGGGGCGGTGGTGGTGGACGTGGGTGGTGGTGGTGGTGGTGGGGATGAGTGGAGTCATCTTGAGATCGATCTCGATGAAGGGGCCGTCGTCGAGGGAGTCGAGGGAGAGCTTGCGGGCGTGGGGATCTTGGGCGTCGAAGGAGGAGGGCTTCAGGTGCAGAACCCAACTGTATGAGAAGCTCTCATTGTACATCGGTAAGGAATCCATCTCTCTCTCTCTCTCAACAATCATGCTCCAACCCTCCTCCCTCTGCTTCGCTCCATATATGTGTGCGATGTGTTACTACGAAAGAGAGAATGCCCCTGATATTTTGAGAGGCGACAAAGTGCCAAAAATACCCTTAAACCTTCTTTTGTCCTAGGTTCTGATTTCCTTGTCGGTAATATATATGTGGCTAAATATTAGCTACTAATGAAGGTTAATTATTTTTTTTTAAAAGTTTTTTTATTTTTGTAGATCAAAGGTCATGGATGTGATTTACATTATTTGTTTATTAGAAAACTTGTTTTTGAATCATGTGATTATGATAAGTAATTAAGATTTTAATGGATAAAAAAATCAACCACCTACAATATGCCAAAATTTTATAATTCAAAAGATTACATTTTTATCATCAGTAAAGCACGATCCAAATAGGGTCATTTGTATCACCATCATAAAAGATCACACACACACACATATATATATATACATGTATATATATATATATTATCACTTATCACCATGGTAGTGGTATGCACTTGATTTACATAAATTTAGGCTCCAAAAGCAAAATCTTACCTTTGAATCATGTGTTTTATACCATTTTTCATAGTTTTAAAACCAAGTTACTCTTCACTCGGCTCATCCTTGACTGACTCATGCCTCGGTCGGGTCAACCCTATGAATTAATCGGGTCATGTTAACTTTATATTATATATATAATGTATATTTTATAATATATTACCAATATATCGTATATGATATGCATTATATGATATTTTTTATAATATGTTAAATGTACAAGAACAACCTATAGGAATCCAATGATTTAAAAGAGAATCTTCACTAAATAAACCATGTAGATCATATGTGTGGGGTTATATATATGAGAGAGAGAGAGAGAGGGGTTTGCATTTAACTACCAGATCTTGTCATGATACAATCTTTTGGCATCTTATATTTACAATTTTGTTGGACTCAATTATGGCTCAATCATGGATAATAAGTTAACAGCCCAAATTATATAGTATCTTGCATTCAAATTTGATATAAAGTTGACATGTGAAGTGATTAGATGCTATAACTTCAGCTGATATTAGCAAAGAACTCTTCTGGGTATTGCCCACATATGTACTGAGAACTCGGCCACACTTTGATGAATTTTCGGTGCCTACCAAACAATTTTTTGTTTCTGGGTCGAACATATCCCTTAACACCCATTTCTAGCTTTGAAATCGATTTGATGTCAAATTTGGGAGTCCTAATTAGAGTCCCACATCATGTTTTTTTTTTTTTTTTTATTTATAACCCCAAGAAACTGCACTGGACACGACCTGATCGCGCTACCTCAGCCCGCTATACCTACGGACATCGTGTTGGCAGCATAAAACTTCAAGACTAGAACCCCTGACCCCATAGCCTATGCTACACGTTGGCTTGCGTAGAGGAGCGATGCTCATGGGAATCGAACCTTGACTGCCCGTCTAACAGCCAAGGCCCCACCCCACTATGCCAACCCCCTAGGGGCCCTCATCATGGTTCTTACTTTTTTTTCTTAATAATTTTCTGCTGATATGGCAGTTAACTCCTCTCATCCCTTATGGCATCCCCCATCTTAATAACCCCTCTTAAATCTTAAAATGCAAGTTGTTTTCATCCAATGTGACCCTATAGATGGATGCAGCATGGATTATTTAATAAGAATCGACCCTTGTATCATATTTTTTTTATGTAAAAATATGTTTTTTAAATCACTAAATTCTGTATTTTGCCAACCGTTGATCATTCTTGAACAAACAAAAAAATCCTACACACAAGTCGGATTTGGGTGATTTAAATATCGATCTTCACTAAATGAATTATATAGATCACATATATGGAGTCTGATTTTATCAAAACAATTTGCTTCAATAAAACCCCGAGGTCTATGAGTGGAACTGATTTGCTGGTATAGTTCGGACGTCCTGTTATGAGCCTAAAGCTGTTGTGTTGATCATATTCCTATCTCAATGCCCATAGTCTAAAATTCTAGAGTATCCCCCTGCTCACAGATAGTTTGCCTTTGGCTTCAACCTTGGTGCAAGGAACACATACTAAATTTGAATTGCTTGAGCCAACCCACCAAGCCGTGTGCCCAATACTAAATTTGAATTGAAATAGTTTGATGAGAATTACTAGTTTAATATAAATATTAGAGTCAGCTAGGGGCCATCTAGATCTTGGTTATCTACCTCTCTCAAGACCCAAGGGGTTTGTCATAGTGGTATGGGGCCTATGAGCCTAGGTTCAAATCTCATGGGCACCACTCTCCTGCAAAACAGAATCTTGGCGACTCCCTGAGGTCGAGGAGTAAGCCATCAGAGTTTTACGCACCGTAAGTACGACAGGCGGAACCAGCACGGCGAGGTCTCTATGCCTGGGGCGGTTTCTTAGAGTAAAAAAAAGTGTCGCTAATACTAAATTTAATTGAAATAGTTTGATGAGAAGTAGTCAATATTAGAGTCAGCTAGGGCCATTTAGATCTTTCTCTCTCTCTCTCTCTCTAAAATATGACCCCGTTCAGATGAAAGAAACTTTCAATGATTAACATGATGAGGTCCTCAATTTACAGATTGAATTGATGTAACAAATAAAGCCATCGTGGTTGGTTCTTGAACCAAATATATACGATTAAACTTGGCCGGTCTGTAGCAAGACAGCTCCACGCGGAAAGATAAGTGGCAGAAGTGGCTAAACTGGAATACTCAAAAAAACCAATGTTGTCAGTATCGGTATGGGCACTGAATCGTTTGGCCAATGATTAGTTCAATCGGCCCCCGAAACCGATACTCAAATGAATCGTTCTTAATTGGTCAAAAAATAATGAAAAATATTATGTGTCAATCGGAACATTTTAAAACTCTTAAAATAATATTAAAAAAAATTTAAAAATACTTTTAATATTTTTTTACATTTATTAAAAAATCACCGATTCAGGGGTGATGTGTATCGATTTTCTTCCGATACGCACGGATACTGCCAACATTGCAAAAAACACACACGTCAAGGTGTTTTCGGTCGCTTGTCCAGGCGCGCCTACAGGAAACACAGCTGAAAGCGCCCCATGCATGTGCTGACACAGATCTGAAGGTGCCTTTGGTCTCGACCACCAGCTACAGTGAAGGCCCAACTTGCCTCGTCTTACATGGAAGGATAAGATCAAACCCCTTGGAAGGCATTGCAAAATGCAGAGTTCTGTAAATGTACATGCCATGCAAAGCCTGAATTTGGTCACCACCCCTCAAAAAGGGAGTAAGATTCACTCATCCTGCCTTTTTCGCTTTACAATGTGCCATTCTCTCTGTGTTTGTCTTTCTTTAAAAGAGCATGCGCAAGCGCACATGGTTTTTCTCCGATCGAACTTTACATATTGGATTTTTATCATTCATTTAGCGAGCGACATATTTTGGATTATGAATGTTTGATGTTTAGAAGTGTTTTTAAAAGCGCTAAAGTTCAATGGCCCACAATAATTCGTATTGTAAAGTTTTAAATGCATTGTGAGTGGTCGATTTTTCACGTTTCGAAAAGCATGCTTATGTATCCAAAAGTATTCATGTAAAGCATATTTCTTACTAAATAAATTATAAAGAACAAATATATGAGGTCCGATTGATGAGATGCTCAAGTATTGGAGAAGAAGAGTCGTTCAATCATCGTTGGTTGTAGATTTTGGATCTTCCTTCAGTTGAACTGTATTCCTTCCCTATATATATATATATATATATATATATAGTCTTAAAAAATTTCATATATGATCAAAATCAGATGATTCAATTATAAAACCAAGCATGTAGATCACATCTGTACGGTTAGATTCAAGAGAAAAGAACAAAAAAATCATAAAAATGGTGGTTCACACTTTAATTGTCATATTTCCGGTTCTCATATTCTAGTGATTATATATATATATATATATAGTTCTTAATACCTTATGATATGTGGCAAATAATGGACTCCCTTAGTTTTCCATGTTTTATCATATACGTTGCAAATCACTCGCTAAAAATGTGATTTCCTTTTTTATATAGTGAAAAGTATGTATTGCATCAGAGAGTTTTATATCTACACATATTCAAAACAGAATCTAAAGTCAAAGATCCATATCACATCTAAAATTTACAGTAAACTTCAGACTCATTGAAACGATTCAACCCAAAGCATGCTTTCTTCTAAAAAAAGCTATGATAAATACATCTGTGGTTTTAATTAAGTAAAATCCAAATGTAACATTGAAAACTAATACCATCAATTTTTTGTCTACGAAAAGTCAAAACTGCAAAAAAGATTGTTGATTAATCTTAGGCTATAGATGTGTTTATCATAATTTATTTATTGAAAATCATGCTTTCGAGGTGTTAATGCTCAGCAAGTTTTTGTGGTTAGTCAAGCCCGGCTCAAGCTAAACAAGACAAGTTCAAGTTGGCTCATTAAAATAAAAAGTACATTGTTTTGAAGCTAGTAATGGGATTTGAACTCTAGACCTATTGAGTTAAGCTCAAGCTGACTCCTTTGCCAAAAGAATAAATTATAGCAAAGTAGAACGCAAGAGGATTTGAATTCTAAGCCAAAAACATCAACTATTTATTTTATACTACATTGTGTGGTGAAAAATACATCAAAAAATATGTTATTACTACTCAACAAGCTCATGCCTATTTTATGAGTTTGAATGAGCTCTTCTCAATTTAAGCATGACCCTAACTAGGCTCAAGTTATCTGGGGGTGTCAATGGGTCTGATACGAGTGTATGACCTGATTCCAGGCCATAAAGCATCTAGTAGGGTTAGGGTTTTGTAACAAAAGAAAGAGGTCCGATTAACTATCAGGTCAGACTCATAAGGTCCGATTAGCATATGAACCCAAGTTCCAATTAAAGACGTAATCCACAAAATTTCCATTAAAAATGATAAAATACCCACGAGTATGGACTGGTTCTAGTTAGCGCTGTCAACGGGACTGGTTTACCCGGACCCGACCTGAACCAAACCCTATAGGGTCCGGGTATGGTGATAAATAAAAAGACCTGATTAAGACCCGGGTCTGGACCAAGGGTCCGATTAATACATGGACCCAGGTATAGTTTGTGAAACTTTATACCAGACCTGGACACGACCCGAGTTCCGATTAAGACCCACAAATTTTCAATGTAAAAATGATAAAAAAAAATATGGTTTTACTGGGTTTGGTTCATGTAGTTCTTATCCAGTCCGGGATGGTTTTTCTTATAGTAGACCCGATTAGACCTGAGTCCGGACCTGATACCATACCCAAAAATCTGGTTCCACCTGGTTCCGAACCAAACCCGACCTGTTGACACCCCTAGTTCTAGTTTATCTAATTCTTATAAGACTTGAATATGTTTTTTCAGATCTATTTGGATCCGGGTTTGAACATGATGCCGGTACCCCAGGGTCAGATCCTGGTCCGATGAAAGTCCCACCTGTTAACACCTCTAGACTGTTATCCCTTCCCTTTGTCATACTACTGAAATAGTATGATAAAGATTAAGGATGTCAACGGGTCAGATCTGGTTTGGACCCAGTTGAGTCTAAACCCAGATCTGTTTTGAGGTGTGGGTACTGGGTCTGGACACAGTTCCTATCGGATCTGTTATAAGAAAAACCATACTTGATAAAATAATAAATTTTTTGTATCTTTTTTATATTGAAAAATCACGGGCCATAATCGGAACTCTGGTCAGACCCAGGTCTGGTAAGAAATTTCACAAACCATACCTGGCTCCATTTACTAATCAGACCCTTTGGGTCAGACCTGGTTTCTAATCAAACCGCCTTTTCATCACCAAACCCTGACCCCATAGAGTTTTGTACGGGTCGGATCCTGGTCAAACCCGACCCATTGACACCCCTAATAAAGATGGAAAGAGCAATTTTTTGAAGGCTTTTGTGGATTTTAATATGGACTGCTTATACCATCGAGTTGTGGAGGGAGTCTCATGAAGGTGGCATCCATCTCATTCCAAAGCTTGTTGGTAAGAGCCAACTCGTCCCATTCTTGTCCCCTCTTTGCAATTCGCCGGATTCCGGCTGTCGGGTTCTGGTAGAGGACCACCGCGGTGGCCCCACCTTGAAGAACTCCGACCACAAGAATCTTTGTTACGGGTTGGACATGCTCCATTCATAAATATGGGGTCCAGATGTTGACAAAGAAATTAAGTTTCACATGAGATGACAGCATTCCTAGAGCCTGTTTCAGTTCACATTGTTGGAAATTACCTGGTTCAGGCTAGGGATGGACATCGGGCCAGGCCACACCAACCCGGATAAGGCCTACTAAGGGCCCGACCCAAACTGTTTCAGGCCCGACATGAGCCTGGCCCGGTTATAATCGCGTTTGGCCCATGCTCATGCCTGGCCCTTTTTGCCCGACCACTAAATGGGTCGGGCCTCGTTGGGCCCTATACCGTTCTATATCTGAATTGGGACTGTTTAAGTAATCGCCCCAGGCCCAGCTCGATGTTAATTACCTGTGTTTGGGCATGCTCGGGCCATCTGAGGCCGGGTTACCCAATGTCCACCACTAGAATTCAGGCGAAGATGTAGGGATGCAAATGGATCGGATGTAGTTGGACATCCAATCTGAATCTGGGATTTTATTTATAATTTCCAGCTTTGGTTCCTTAAAAAGATCCAAATCTGCATTGGGATCAGATTTAGATTTGTTTACTCAAATTACTTTTGGATTCAGGCCTGTCTTCTGGGTAGGATCTAATTTAGAATATTCATCAAAATCCAGTCTGATTGCATCATTTACTTGTACTAAAAAGTTTGTTTTTAATCTTTTTTGCCGGCTGCAGTCTTATCACATGTATTCAGACCTAAGTTCAACCTTACCTTATCCCATATACTTTGGATCTGGATTTGGATTTACTATTTATATTTTATACTTGGATTTGGATCTGGCATGATTCAACCCGTAGTCTATCAGTTTTTACCCCTACAAGGTGGTGAATCAATAGTTGGATTACATAGCCGACCTAATCAGATCAGTACTGGGTTCGGTTGGGTTGAGCCCAGTTAACACCAAAATAGCTGGAAATAAATTTTACATTTTCATAGTATGATACTTGACTGGGCACAGTTTGTAGAGTTAGAAGTAGATTTGAGAAGTGATGTGTGAAGCACGAAGCAAGGATAAGAGTTTACGAAGCATATGGGGAAGTAGGTAAGAAACTATGCCACAGTGACATGCCATTTAGAGGGTGTCTCATGGGTGACACAAGTAGGACACACTAGGACAAGATCCTAACACGTTTAGACATTATTTTAATATTTTTTCTAGTATTTTAGTATTTTAATAACATTTAAATGAAATTTATACATTCATATACTAAACTATAAAAAAATAGCTTCCCTTTTCATATTACAAGACAAAACTCGTCCCGTGTTGTCCTTCCTTAGCTAACCATTGATGCAATACCTGAGGCTCAAACCACTATATTAAATCCATTGTCCCTTGTAAATATTACATCCTTTGAAAAACCTGAAATTACTAAAACCCTTGATCCAAACCCCGAACTCTCTCGGCCTATCCAACAGGATCCTTACCACATTCAGGAACTTGGACGTTCATATTGTGAGTGTAAACCCTGTAATATGCTGCATGATTTTAATTGTTCTGCTGCTCAAAAACCTACATGAACGTCACCGATAGAACAAGGTACTCATTATCCTCCTGTACATTTTGTGTCATTTGATTGGTTTTCACCTATACATCAAGCCTTCCTTATAGCCATTCCATAAAAAACAGAACCTACTTAGTTTAGTCAAGTCGTTTGAGGAGACTTGCTAGCCACAGACCATGACAACAAAGATCAAGAAAACAACACTTGGACCCTGGTTGACTTACTTAAGGGGGTCAAATCAATATGACGTAAATGGATGTACAAAATCAAGCACAAGTCTGACAACTTGATTGAAAGATATATAAAGGCTGTTTTGGTGGACAAGGACTAAAGACTTGATTATCATGCAACTTTTGCTCCAGTTGCCAAGTTAATTAGTTATAATTTAATTACTTTTGATAGTGGTTGTGGCTCAAAATTTGTCTCTTCATCAAATATGGACGTGCATAATGCATTTCTTTTATAAAAACCTTTTTTTAGGACATCAATATGATTCGAAAGAAGGAGACTCTAATCTGCAAGTTTAACAAGTAGTTATATGAGCTCAAGCACTAAACAATTGATTTGCTAAATTTTTGCAGACTCTTAATTCCTATGAGTTCTCGCAGTCAAAAGAGGATAAATACTTTTATTGTTGTCCTCGTGTACGTGGATGATTTGATTATAGAAGGGAACAATGATGATAGCAAACTACTTAAGCTTTACTTACATGGGCATTTTCATGTGAAGGACATTGGCTCCCTCAAATATTTTATTGGGATTGAGGTTACATGTTTAAAGGTGTTTTTTTATCTCAACAGAAGTATGCCCTTAAATTCTTGATGAATTTGAACTACTTGGAGCAAAACGTGCTGATTTTTTTATGGAACAACTATAAACACCCCATTTTGTCTTAATTGTCTTGTATCAAGCACCGCGTCTCGAAAATCCAATTGCCCCAAGTTTTTTTTTTGCATACTCTCAACTTTCATTACATTTTTTGCCTACAAAATGACATCTTCAAAGTTTTTGTTCAAAAAATTTTGAAATTAGAGGGCCTTATCTCTCAAACATATAAAAAATCAAGTTATTTTGATATCAGAGTGCAAAGTTATAACCAAAACAAGTAGATTTACATACTTGAAAAACTTGTTTTAGGTAAGATCCATTTTAAATTTTATTTGGACATCAAATTGACTGAATTTATGTTTTTACTTAAAAATGATTTAAAGTATAGGATGTTAGCTTTTCAATGCAACAAATCTCACCCCAAACGAATATACATTTAGGAAGATATGGACAAAACAATCCAACCTATCAGAGCAACCAAAGCCTATTTGTTTAATGACAAATCAATTGTCATCAGGCCAGGACTATCATCAGACCCACCTTAAGTTGTCATTATATCTGACCCAAAATTTCTCTCTTGTCATCATACATGGAGGAATTGTCATTAGAGCTTCACAAGATAAGTAAAACTTGTTTTTAGGTATATTTCAATTTGAGTATAATTTTGACCACTAAAACAATCAAATTTGAATCACTTAAAAATAAATTAAACTAGAGGATATAAGCACATTCAATTTGAGAGATGTGGCCAAAACAAGTTAGGTGTCAGTGTAGTCAAGCTTGTTTTTCTGATGACATGTCAGCACCCAGTTGTCATCAGAGATTAATTATTGTCAAACAGGGTCTAAAAGCCAAACTTGTCGTTAAACAAATTCACTTATTGTTCGACTAATTGTTATCGGATAAAAGTTTTTTTTTTTTGGTTTAAAAATGTGTGGAAACGAGGATAAGCCTTATCTTACCTTTCAAAAACCCAAGATTACATGGTTAGACCTTTTCAAAGCTAAAACATATCTTCTTAAGCTACCAAAAACCTCATTTCTTATCATTTAAGCAACTCACCAACCAACCAAAGTTTACCACCTTAATTCTTCAACCAATCAGAATCAGGTTAGTATCCACCAATTATGGTTCAAAATCCATTAGAAAACTTATAAATAGGGGTCATTTCCTTCCCTTTTCAACATCTAGCATTAAGAATCTAGCATCTAAAATTTGGATATCATCTATGAGAGTAATGTTGTGAGAGATCATCTCTAGTCATCCCCTAGGTCTAGATCTACTGCCCTATCGAGTCCACTCTATCAGACCTAAACCTTTTATAGTTTTAATCCTGCGGAAGCTCTGTTAGATTTGTTGTGCGCGTTAGAATAATTAAGAAGGCTACCTAAGCTCGTGGTAAGTTCTCATCATTGGCTTTTATTTTATTTATTTATTTCATTATTTGGGATGTATTTATCTCTAATTATTGTATTCTTATCATTTTTTTGTGTTTTTGAGTGTTCATGGTGTTCTGCACCATCAACCTCAATTTTTTTTTATCACACGTCAAAAAACGTAAGACAAAAAGTTGTACCCTTGAATCGGTTGATTCTTACTCACGGACGGAGTAATTAAAAATGTATACTTTTAAAGAACAAAACCTTTGTCTCTAAAAAACAAATATCCAGATCCATCTTTAGAAACCCATTTTAAAATCTATTTCAAAATCTTTCCAAAACTAGGAATCCACAACAATATATTAGTTTAAATGGGTCAGGTGGTGATCTACTGGAAGATCCAACTATATATAGACAACTTATTGACATGTTAATTTATCTCATTATCTCAAGGCCAGACATTTTGTTTGTTGCTCAGTTGCTTCATGCAATCTCCTCGTCAACCTCACATGGACACAACCCTAAGGGTGGTCTATTATTTAAAAACAAAATTCGGGGCAAGGTGTTCTTTTGTCAGCCAATAGTAATCTTCAGTTACATGTATATTGTGATTTCGATTGGGCAGGATGCCCAGACACACAATGATCAGTTTTTGGATACTGTTCTTTTCTTGGGAGCAGTTATATTTCGTTGAAGTCAAAAAAGTAAAATACAATGTCTAGGTCTTTAACCGAAGCTAAATATAAAAGCAATGGCTAATGCAACATGCATGCATATTTATTTGGTTAAAAAATCTTATTACAGGTATGCAAGTAGATAATCCCAATCTAATTATTCTATTTTGCTACAATCAAGCAGCGGTCATTTAGCAACAAACCTAGTTTATCATGAAAGAAGAAAACATATTGACACAGACTGCCATTTAGTTAGTGAAAAGATAGTTGCTAGATTCATTTGCACAGAGCATGTTCATTCCAAGGATCAAGTGACCAATCTTTTCACCAAAGCTCCTGAAAAAGATGAACTCGATCTTCATGCTCCAGTTTGAGGGGGAGTGTTAACATTATCATCAGAGATTTGGCAGGCAAAAAAATTGTGGAAAAGGGTCTCTCATTAATTGTCTTCCATTTGGTACAGATGAAAGCCACCCAACTTGGTGTGCTGTTGGAAATTTCATTAATTGCTATTTCCATTGTGTCAAACTTCTTTTTTTGTAAAGTATATCTCATAGGATTTTTTGTATTATTTATATCCAAAGTATCAAGGAAAAGAGATTGCATTCCACCTCTTTCTTTGTGTTTTACCATGTTAACACCCTGAGTTTTGCTTAGAGCTGTGTTGTGAAGCTTCAAAAGAGCGTTTTGAGTAATAGGAGAGCTCTGTAAATGTCTTTATAAACCTAGAAGAGCTTTCATATAATATTACTGTATAATATTTTGTATAGTTATCTGCTTTTTTTTCTTTCCCTTCAGATAATATATGTATATGTATCTTTTTACACTTGATCATCGAGAACATGTGAACAAAAGATATAAGTACATGAATTAATTTACTAAGCATAGAATCTTATTTTGGTTACATTTGTAAAGTATGGTACGGTATCATCAGATATCTACAATAATTGAGTGCCTTCATTGGTTGCATTTGTAATGTATCGTCTTTGTTTCGAGCCACTTGGACCAGGTCACCTAAGACTGAGCTCATACCACATACATTGAGTCAATTTTTGAGTCAATTTGGACCTGGTATGACACCCAGCCATTCCAATCCTCACCATAGTTGCACATTTTGAAGTCTTGATGTTTATTTCATATATAGACTTAAATTAAAAGCATTTCATTTATATATTGTTTTTTTCTTGGGAGGAAAGAGTTTCCCCTCTCTATACAAAGGTTGTGGGTCCCACGGAAACACATGGGGCTCCATGCATTTCTACAGAATCCCTCCACTTTTCTGTCACATGTAAACATGTCCTAAGGATGTGTTTGCATGTCACGGAAGGATGCTCCACGCCCCAATCAGACCCCCCCACCCCCCTCGGGACAGGAACCGTTACTGCGGTAGAGGGTGAGTTTGCATTGATTTTGGCCCTTGCTTTTCTTGTGGAAAGTGGGGTGCCATGTTTGCATGCGCCTGTGGACCCCATGGAAAAGGTGTGGGGTTTCGCACCAGAAATCCCCATTTTCCGTGATATGCAAACAGACCCTAAAAGTTAACAACAACAAGATAGTAATTCAATACAACCTCTCCATATTCAACCTTAGATACAGCCAAAGAGTAGAGTTCCTTGCTTCCAATCTTTGTTGAGCGGATTCCGATCCAGGGTTATAACTGTTTTACTGGCATTTAAAACCTTCTTTTGCATCACTTGCATTCAGTTGATGGTTTCCACAACGGTCATGAAAATGCATACGAACATGTGTAAAATCCTTTACCATGAGGCTCCCTTGACAGCAGATCAGGTGACACGCCAAATCACCAATACTCTGTGATAAGGCATCACTGTTGTCTATTCAAAGCTATCAACAGCAGCAAGCAAGCACAATTGGGAAACGGTTCCCATCATTTCAAATAAGATGGGCTCCATCATACATTCAATCCTAACCATCCAATCAATGGCTAAATGGTTCTGATGGATGGCCTGGATTGAATGTACGATGAAACCATTCCTATATCAAATAATGGGATCCGTTTTGCAGGCTTGCCAATGATGATGTCTGGTGGGCCTCATTGGGTAACCTGAATCAATGGTGACAAGGCCAAAACTCTGTGTTTAGGCATATCACCACATATGTTGTCTCATCCAGATCATTTCTTCGATCCTCATGAGCCTTGCAGCCTTCTTATGCATCTCACACCCACCTTCGAGTGGGTGGGGAACAGGTTAGTGTTAGCTGATGCTGGTTGTGGCATGTTGATAGTGTATGAGAACTCACCATCTTCGTACATTAGGTCCACAAGGCCACTTAACATTGGATTTTTTTGCTCAAAACTATCTAAGTATAATCTCTATCTTTTCATTTTTCTCGAAGTACGTGGGTATAGGGTTTCTTACAAAAGTTTAGTCTCATATTTAAAGTTGTAAGAACTTTCTTTATCTTTATGTAGGAGGGTGGTGCCTTAGAGGGCATGGTAGATTTTGAGCTTAAACAAACCTTGAATCTTGTATCACAAACAATATAAATATTTATATTTGGATTTGCGTTTGGGTTTGGGTTTGCGAACCCATACCTACCTCTGTTTGGTTTGGTCTTGGACTTTCTTTTTAATACTTGAAACAATTTTAATCTTCAAGTATATTTTTGACTTTTGACCAACCATAATATGGATTTTGGCTTTGAACTAATGATTCTATTAAAAAATTTAAAGTTAGATTAAGGTTTCAAACAAAAACTCGGATTTGATTATTTTGACACTTGTACTTCTGTAAGTTGGATTGCATCTATTAGAACCATGATTGCTTTGACATCAATTTATAATTTTATAATTCATCAAATGAATGTCAAAACAGATTTTTTGAATTGTGTCTTAACAACCTGAAAGTTATATTATACCGTGTCAATAAAAGAAATTTTGTAAATAGTTAAGGCTATTATATAGTTTAAAACAATCATCTAAATGATAGCATGAGAAATTTGATGAAGTAATCATTTCATATGGTTTTATAATTAATGGCTTTGATAAATGCATGTATAGCAAAATAAAAGATAGTCATGTTATAATTATTTGTCTCTATATGAATGATATGTAAATCATGAAAAATAATGTAGAATGCATAAATAATACGAAAAGTTTTCTTTCCTCTAAATTTGATATGAAAGACATGAGATTAGCTGATGTTATGATTAGTATTAAACTGATTAGACATGAAAGTAGCTACGCATTAACTCAATCTCACTACATTGAGAAAATATAATCATTGTGATTGTAAGTCCGTTGCTACTTTGATTGATCCTAGTATTAAGCTATCAATTAATACTGAAAGAATCATATCTCAGTTGGAGTATGCAAGTATTATTGACAATCTCATGTATGCTATGAATGAAACTAGACATGATATAGCTTTTAACGTGATCAAGTTGAACCGATATACAAGTAATCTATGACAAGAGTATTGGGATGCAATATATCGAGCCTTGAAGTACTTGAGATGAACTCTATAATATGAAATATTCTATGAAATAGAATTCACTGTACTTGAAGGGTACATTGATGCAAACTAAAATTTTGATTCCAATGAATCATTATCCACAAGTGACTATATATTTACCCTTGAAACTGGAGCAATTGCTTAGGGATTCAAGAAGCAAACTGTAATGACTCATTCTATAATATAAGTAGAGTTGATAACACTATCTTTAACTAGTATGGAAGCTGAATAGCTAAAGAATCTCTTAATGAAGATACGATTAGAAGATAAGCCAATACCCCCAACACTATAAGAAAAATGCGTATTAGCGACAGACGTTATCCGTCGCTAAATATGTTAGCGACAGCTTTTGCGGTGACTTTTACGACAGATTAGCGACGGATAGCGTCCGTTGCATAACCCCAGTCGCTAAACTCCGGCAGAATTTATTTGTCGCCAATCCGTCGCTAAGTAGCGATGGATTGGCAACAGATCATGTTCGTCTATAATCCACTTCTAAATAGAGACTAATTTGGTTATGTGATGGAATTTAATATGTCGCTAATCATTCACTACTATTTAGCGAAAGATATATATTCGTCGCTAATTTGGCGACAGACATTAGCGACAAATTAAATTTCATCGCAAACCGATGATTGCTTCAAATTGGCGACGGATATTATCCGTCGCTAAGTTTTTTTAAAAAATTGAAATTTCTTTTTAAAATTTTCTAAAACTAAATCACCCAAACCATATATATATAACAAAAAAATACAAAACTGACATGCCGACTGACCTAAGTTAACATAAGCTCCCATGTGGTTTCTAGTACCAGCAAACTGATTCTGTTTAGTACATAAATTAACCCAAAGAAAGATAAATATATATTAAAATTTCAGTCAGTCACGCTAGGTATTTTCCAAACTGAGAAGCCACCCAGATTTTTCCTTTCACGCTGGAAAATCGCAACATCAATTCATCAATTCAGTTTGTATAAATTCAAAACTTTAATGTAAGCACCGATAGGTTACTAAGTCAAGAATAAAAAAACCTGTGCACTACTATAACCAAAATAAATGACAATCTTATGAGTTAATCAGAACATGCTGACCAACAATTATAACAAAAATTTAATCAACTAGAAACAACTATTAATTCAAATTTTCTGGGTCGTGAACCCAATTCAAAGAGGACACGTAGATAGGAATTTATAAACCCATGTGAAACCAATAACTTTGTATTCCCCTATTGCGAGGGTCAATTCAAACAGATCAAAAGTTTCGAGTTTGTATGCATGTTGTGCTTTCATGAGCACCTCCATACTAATAACCTGCAGTGTTTGTCAGTATCGGTGTGTATCGTATCGCCAGAAAATCGATATGTTGCTGACCTGGGTTATTTTTTAATAAATGTAAAATATAGCTTATTTTTTAAAAATATTATTTTAATGACTTTAACATGTGTCACGTTCCGATTGACACGTAATATTTTTAATTACTTTTTAACCTATTCAAAACAATTGTACTTGAGAACTGGTATTCAGCATATTTACCTGAATCGTTGGCCAAACGATACAGGTACGATTCCGATGCTGACAACATTGTAAGAAGGATACATCAGTGCTACCGGGGTCGTGCAAAATCATCAAATGACATGACCATGAATGATTAAAAAAATCAGATACATCATTAAAACCAAGTTATAAGCTTACAAAGGGATAGCAGAAAACTGCAAAACAAACTTAAATAAAGAAAAGTGAAAATTCCACCATTTAAATGTTCATCAAAAGTAAATTCTCTTCAGATGATCACCTTAAATTTGTGCAGAAGAAAAATAAATCACTAGTAATGGCTCCACACCATAAAACAAAAGAAATCAAGATTGCACAATAAAAAAAATACAGGCCTGAATCCAAAATGAAAAAAATTTAATTACAAAATACTCGTAAACAGAAAGTTCAGAAAACAAGGATAGCTGCAAGGATTATCCTCTTGCAAATACTGTAACCCATCCTTGCTCAAATCCAACCACAAATTCTTCTGGTAAACATCACCCAATCCCATTTACATACGATGGCTCTCCATTAGACATTTCAGGCCAAAGAACACACTTAACAGGGATCCCAAAAGAAAGAACGTTTCACAACATGAAAGCATCTACAGTTCTTAACCATGTGTATTAACAGCTTCCCAGAGCAAATTCCTTGGAGCCAGATTTGTGACGTCTCTAGCCTCCAGTGCTGCTGTCCTGAGAGTCCTGAGTGTTAACAAATTAGCCTCGAAAAACGATACACTTGTATAAGGAAGCCCATGCTTCTTGCACAGAGACCTTACAAGAGGAGCAATTTTCCTCAAATGGCAACGAGGGAGCCGAGGAAATAGATGGTGCTCCACCTGAAACTGCAAACCTCCATGAAACCAATCCATCCAAGGGGAGCACTTTATATCAAGAGTCCCCTTTGTCTGGGCCTCGAACCAGTTATTCCCACTAGGCTTACCCACATACACCATTGAAGAGAAATGGTTCAAACAGAACTGCACATGCTGGATCCCAGTCACAACAAAGCTACAAACAACGAAAATGACCCTCTCCTTCCAGTTGGGCAAGCATGAAACCAAAAATGAATACCAGATCCAGAACACCACGATGCCCAAAAGCTCCTGCCCCTTGTTGGGCACCCTCTTCTTGGAAAGCAACAACAATACAGACTGTGCAAAGAGATTGACCCTAGCAAAACACATCACAGGGTAAAATGTCCAATGCTGGTAGCTCACAAGGAACCTTGCAAGGCCATCAAAGGTCATCTTCCTTTCATAGAAATATGAAGTGAGGGATTGGAATAACCTTGAGGAGACAGCAAACAGGGGCATGTGTTGCAGGTCAGGGTCAAAATCCAAGCTGTTACAAGCAATGTGGTGTGCATTGTGGTTTCTCTTCCACCACTCGATGCTGATCCCGGTCATGCAATTCCCAGTTAGGACCTGAACAAACCTGTTCAAGGCCCTGTTCTTGATGAGCCTGTGGTGCCCAGAGTCATGCCCAATCCACCCACTCTGGATCCACACAAAACCCATGAGACACCCAGAAGCCATGTGCACCCAAGAGCTCTGGAACCCCAACACACCATAGAAACACAGGAACAGCATGGAGAACATGACCAAGGCAGAGAGATACACAAAGAGGCCATTCCTCTCAAAGGACCCAGATCTGACCAACTCATTGGCAAGCCTCCTGAAATCCTGTGAAACCTCAGAGGTCTTGTAATCCTCAAGGTACCCAATGAAGAACCTGTCAAGGAGCTTCCATGCAGAGCCAGGGTGGTAGGCAACGAAGGCATCTGTGACATCCTGCCCTGCTAGGTTCAGCAATGGGATATCACCACCAGGGTGGTCCTTGAGCCACCCTGTGACATCATAGACCTTCCCCTGGATTGAGATCCACAGGTTCTTCTCAGAGTTGTGAGTCTGAAGCTCCTGTTTGGTAATGTACCTCTTGCCCATGGGAGGAGCGGTCGCCATGAGAGAGGGGCACCTCTGAGGTTGTTACCCAACCCTGAGGGTGATTCAGGGACAGTTTTCCTCTTTTGGGGTGGTGGGTTGGGAGAGGAAGGAAAACTGTCCCTTTCTGTAGCTTGGGGAAGGAAAGAGAGCCTGGCTGTTTGTGGAGATCACAGAGGAGAGGGAGAAACAGCAAGGCTATTTTTATAAGATGTAAGAGAGAGAGAGAGAGGTAACGATACTATTCTATATGAACCAAGGGATATTTTGGGAGCCTAAATTGGGACCCCTGATTCTTCTCATATCTACAAGATTATTCTCCTTTTGTAGATGAGCCTTGATTGGCAGGGGTTTGCTGCCTGATTCAATGCAATTATGGCCAAGCCACTAGTAATCCTATCTTTTACTAATTTTGACATAGATTTGCATCAGACGGCTCATATTAGTACCCATGGAAACCTGTGATATTATGAAATCACTTTGTATATCTGACATGAAACCAATGTTGTCAATATAGCATCAGGCCTTCAATCGTTTTGAAAACGACTCGAGTCATATTGGCCGATCCAGATTTGAAGTTGAATCAAACTGAATCGGCCAACTTTTAACCAAAAAAATGGCAAAAACATTAAAATAATATTAAAAATATTTCATTAGTTTTAATGTTTTTTTAAAAATAAACCAAATCATCTTTGTACCATATCAATTTTTTGCAGATGCGATACAAATATCGGCCGATTCACACCGATACTGACAACATTGCATGAACATAACTTAGAATTAGGTTTAGTTAAGCTAACCAAACCTAAAACATGTTGTCAGTAAATGATTGAGTAATTAAAAAGCTTAGACCAATGGTTTCGACAAACAGAGTGGCTATTTGATTCTTGTAGCATCATTCAAAAGTCATTGGCTCAAGGAATAAATGGGTGTGAATAGTCATGTGACATATTAACTTCGTTTTTTTTTTTTTCGACAGAGAAAGCTGGGGTTGAGCAGACCTCTACCAGTTATACAACTATACCATAGGGATTCGAACTGGCAATGTCCCAACACAAGGTGACGTGCAGTGACTGCTCCTTCCACACAAGCGGAGCCCCCAGTCGGCAAAGTGTTATGCTGTCAGAAAGGCGACCATAGGTGTGGTAGGCTAAAAGCAGCACGATTAGGTTTTCGATTCTAAGTGTGGTTGCTCCAAATAAAAAATAAAAAAATCAACATGTTTCTTTTCAGCCATCATTCAATAATATAAGGAAAAGTTTTAAGTTAAGAGAACCAAATTTCTTGAGTCCAGCAACACTAATCAGAGAGAACCATGAATAATAACCTTAGTGTTTGCCTTCTATTGGCAAGGGTCTGACAAAGAAATGGTTCTACAAGAATGGTGGCCTAGTAAATTTGACCACAAAATAAGGCTATTGATGGGAACCCCAAAAAAATGCTATTTTGGTCCAGCTGTGCTTATTCATAGAGCACCATAGGAATGTCCAGGGAATCCACAGACATGCTGTGCACCATGGGCCACTATGGATCGGCCAAAAAGGAAGGAGATGGAACCCCATACTTAGGATTTATCTATTTTGGGATGGTTGTTGGACCATTGGTAACTTGAAACCATGGGTGAAAAATAAACTGTTCAGCCGGGACACCACGTGCAATGGTGACTAGGGGGTGGCAATCGGGTCGGGTTGGCGGGTCAGCATACCTCAACACGAACCCAACCTGTTTATTAAACGGGTCGGCTGTGGCAAACACGAACCTGACCCATTTATTAAACGGGTAACCCGACACAGCATGGTTAATCCGTTTAATAAACAGGTCGGGTCGGGTAAACGGGTTGGTGGGTCGGGTTTGGGTAAACGGGTTGGCAGGCGGGTTGGCGGGTCGAGTTCGAGTAAACGGGTTGGCAGGCGGGTTGGGTCAGGTAAACGGGTTGGCGGGCGGGTCGGGTCGGGTAAACTGGTTGGCAGGCAGGTTGGCGGGTTGGGTTCGTGCAAACGGGTTGACCCGTCCGTCTAACCCATTTATTAAACGGGTCATCCGGGTTGGTGGGTTGGCATACCCCTAACACGAACCCAACCCGTTTAATAAACGTGTTAGGCGGGTCAATCCATTTACGACATGAACCAATTTAAGCCAAACCCGAACCCGCCTAAGAAGCGGGTTGGCGGGTTGGGGTGGCAGGTCGTGTCAGATTTTGCCACCCCTAATGGTGACATATAAAACCAGTATTATCAAAATCGAATGGGCGGATTTCTATTGAATTAACCCAGTTCCTATTCTATATTACAGGGCAGATCCAGACCCAATTCAGCTTAAAAGGCCCGATCGGCCTATATATATATATATATATATATATATATATATATATATATATATATAGAGAGAGAGAGAGAGAGAGAGAGAGAGAGAGAGAGAGAGAGAGAAACCTGTATCATCACACACATGACGAAGTGTTGATGTTGATCATGCGCGATCAAACAACGACAATTTATCATTTTTGTGTTTTTACACTCACGAGATTTATCGGTGGTCTTGACTGCCTCTAAATCTCTGGGTGAAAATTTGACAATTAGCGGCAGTTAAAAACCATAATTGTCATTTTTATGAAAAAAATGTGCAGCATTACGTCTCGTGTTCGACCATGTTCGGAGAAAAACTCGGGCGAACATATGTCTCTCTCTCTCTCTCTCTCTCTCTCTCTCTCTCTCTCTCTCTATATATATATATATATATATATATATATATATATATATATAAAGAGAGAGAGTAACCCATATCATCAAGCACATAAAGTGTTTGATGACACGTCGGACAAAGCATCGCCCTTGATCATGTGCGATCAAATGGCAACAATTCATCGTTTTTTTTTTTTGCGCTCATGAGATTTACAGGTGGTCAAGGCGCCGTTAAATCTCTAGGCAAACATTTGACAATTAGCAGCAGTTCAAAACCACTGTATAATTGTCATTTTTACAAAAAAAAGAACATGTGGGATTAATTACGCCGCGCGTTCGACTGTGTTCAAAGGAAAACCCATTCGAACATACGGGTTTTTCTATATATAAGGATAGCATTTGCTACACTCGCGGATATAAAACCCCTTACTTGGAACTCAAGGTGAGAGGTTGTTTTGACCAAATGTATTCAGCGTACTCAAAATAGTAGGTATCAACCTTTTTTTGGATTTATAGCCTGAATGAACCGCACCAGCTGGTCGTGCTGGCTCAGCTTGCCATGTCTACGGTGTCATGTTTCTATCATTAAACACATGACAAAGTGTCGCCGTTGATTGTGTGTGATCAAATGGTAACAATTCATTGTTTTTTTTTATTTTTGCACTCACGAGATTTATCAGTCGCATTGACCGCCGCTAAATCTCTAGGCAGAAATTTGACAGCGGTTCAAAACCACCACTAATTGTCATTTTTACAAAAAAAAAAGAATGTGCCGCATTACGCTGTGCATTTGACTGTGTTCAAAGGAAAGCCCATTCGAACATACGAGTTTTCTATATATATATATATAAGGATAGCATTTGCTACACTCGTGGATATGAAACCCGTTACTTGGAACTCATAGTGAGAGGTTGTCAGCTTAATCAAAATAGTAGGGATCAACCTTTTTTGGGTTTTATAACCCGAATAAACCGCACCAGGTACGAGGACCTGGCCATGCTAGCTCAGCTTGCCATGTCTACTATCGTCATATCGGTAGCATAGAACTCCAAGGCTAAGACCCCTGCCCCCAGGGCCTATGCTACGTGTTGGCTCGCACAAAGCAGCGATGCCCATGAGAATCAAACCTCGATTGCCCGTCTATCGGTCAAAGTCCCATCCCACCTAAGCCAACCCCTCTTGTGGCTAGGGATCAACTCTTGGATCATAGTTTTTCAATGTAAAAATATATCTTTTAGAGGTATAAAATTTTGATATATTAGAAGCAGTTGATTTTTCAATCCTCGTAAATTCTAACATAAATGTCAAAAAAACACAATCCAAAGGTCAATATGGGACGTTGCAAGTTCAAACCCCAATGTTATTGTTGTATAACTGGTAGGAGTCGGCCTAACCCCAGTTTTCTCTGTCTAAAAAACCAGATAGATTGAATTTAATATGACCTGACTCATTAGTGTTATTGTCTAGGCAAGATCTCAAAAGGGCTGATTTACTTATCAACGTATTTTTAAAAAAATGATATAATATTAAAAAATACAATCTTTACAAAATACCTTCTATTTTGAAAGTACTGTATCTCTATCTTGACATTAGCGCGATACAAAATTTTCTTGTAATATATTTTTATACTTCCATGTTTATGCATGTTTTGTGTTTCTATACATAGCAATATTTTCTTGAGAAAAACTAGATTTTTTCAGAATATTTCAAGATTTTCTCTATAAAGAGTTTCACCACATTGTTGAAGCGGTGTTTGTTTAGTGTACAGGCATAGTGACAAATATTGCGAGATTTATGAAAATCACACCATAATTTCGCAGGAAATTGCCTGAAAATTTAAAACTACAATTTCACACAAGACTTTCAAAATATCATGAGATTAGGGATGGTAGTGGACCTGGGCGGAGGCGGGGAACAAGGTCTCCACCCCCGCCCCGTTTCAAAATCCGAACCTCCATCCCCGTTTCATGTCTTCCATCCCCGGTCCAAACGGGGGTGAGGTGGGGTGGGGCCCCGTTTCCCCTTAGTCTATAGTCATCCCTTAAAGGATTGGGGACGGGGCAGGGCTAGGTAGGGATGGGGATGGGGTGGGGCAGGGAAAAGCGTAAGTCCATCCCTGCCTCCATCCCCGTACAGAGATAGATTTTAATTAACCTTCAGCCTCGCCTCCATCCCCATTTCATGCCCTTCATCCCCGGTCCAAACGGGGCGAGGCGGGGCGGAGCCCCGTTGTCCCCCCGGTCCACTGCCATCCTTACATGAGATTTATGACAAAACAAAAATACCATGATTTAAATGTGATATTTATGTCTTAAATGGCTATTTATAGTGAAAAACTGTGTTTTTTATTTTTAAATAATTTTTATTAATATTTTTTTTTATAAAAATTATTTATTATATTTTAAAATTTATGTTTTTATTGCCAAGATTTTGCCAAAAATGCAAAATTTATGCAAAATTTCAAATTCTCGCAAGTTTATGAAAAATAATATTTTGCCGTTTTTAACTTATGTCATATGTGTACAGGGAGGTTCTATGCAGAATCTCACAAGTCCCCTCTATTCCTCCCTGTATCTCGAATCTCAACCATGACCGCCTGCCTACCAGAGTTCTAGAACGGACTGTACTTATGTCATGGTGTTTAATTTCCTTTACAAGGCTTTAACCAATCAAAAGAAAAGTTTCACCAAATATTTTTTTTTTGTGAGATCACCCTTCAAATAACACGCACCATAAACCATGTAAGCAACTACCACTTTTCATATGTATAAGTGGTAGCTGCCTACCACTTTTATAGCCTACTGCCAACCTACCGAGCATTGGAAGGGTTTTTTCTATTTTTTTGTTTAATTTGACTATACAAATGTGATCTGCATGCTTGATTTTATAGGATCGTCTGATCCAGACACACAGGTAGGTTTTTATAAGATTTAAAATTTGACTGTCTATAATTTTTAAAAATATTTAATGCTTAAAACAGTAGTTTTTATCAATAAAACATGATCCAAGTGTCATTTCCTAGAAAATCGACCATGCCGAACACATCTACAGGGTCAGCTTTGCGAGAAAAAGAACCCGAAAGATTTTACCCAATCAAAAGAAAAGTTTCACCAAATAAATCTTTTTTTTTCGGGTGGGATCAACCTTCAAATAACACACACCATAAATCAGGTAAGCAGCTACCACTTTTCCTATATGTATGATGATGGTGAGTTCTCATCCATCTACAGACCACAACAGCATCAGCTGACACACTAAGCAGTTCCCCAGTCACTCCAAGGTGAGTGTGAGACGCTGGGGGAGAACAGATAAGGTGATATGCCGAATCACTGATTCCCGGTGTTTTCGCTTTGTCACCATCCATTCCCTTCATCACGGTCGTTCATTACGAGAATAGCAGCTAACACATTGAGGCCCCACCTGACATCATCATCGGCTAGCGTGCTTGATTCCTGCTGCTAATATAGATTGGGTGGTGAAGCCGTAACACAGAGGATCGGTGATTTGGTGTATCACCGACCACTGTGGAGGATCGGAATTCACTCAACAAAGATTGGGAGCGAGGAGCAAGTAACTCTTTGGTCATCTAATGTTTAATATGGAGAGGTTGTATGGAATTACTATCTTGTTGTTTATAAAGGAAGACGCCTTTTGTATCCGGGAAAACTCTTTCCACTCAAAAACAAAAAGTACAACTTCCAGGTTATATAGAGCAAATGGTTTGCATCTAAATCTATGAAATAAACATCACGAGTTGACACCGACGGGAGCTCCGCTTGTCTGGTAGGAGCAGCTAGTGTACGTCACCTTGTGCTGGGACTTTAGAGGTTCAAAATCCAATGGTATAGTTGTATAACTGGTAGGGGTCTGCCTAACTCCAGCTTGCTTTTAAAAAATATATATATCAAGAGTTAGAGAATGTGCAATTAGGATGAGGTTTGGAATGGCTTGGGTCATACCGGGTCCAAATTGACTCAATGTATGTGGTATGAGATAGTCTTAGGTGACCTGGTCCGAGTGGCCCCAAACAAAGAAAAGTGATGCAAAATGAAAAAACCCTAGTGGAGGAATGTTCCTTAACAAGAGAAAATTTATTTTTACACTGCCCACCACCCATCTCACCGCCACCATCACCCACCATCTCACCATCACAACCACCATCCTCCTCCTCTCTCATCTTTTTACATTTTCCCAATCTGTTTTTCTCATGTTACACAAACAAGCGAAAAACTTTCTTTGGACAACTGCTCGTATCAAAAACTCTCGTAGTTAAAACTTTTTTTTCCTATGAGAGTTTTTCTCTCTTTCAATCGTGCCCTTAAAGCATGTTTGAAAGTGAGAAAAAAGTGAAGGTAGGAAAGAAAAAAGGACAACTATTTGGACCATTTTTTTTTCTAAAAAGTACAAATTTTTATAAGAAACATCCACAAAGGGGGGGAAGAATGTTTCTCTCTCTCTCATGCAGCTCACCATCGACCCCCAAAACACCTTACCGGCAATCACTGTAAAACATGCCGGTGATGGCAGGTGTGCCGGCAACAAAAATGGCTGGTAAGAAGAAGACAGAGATGGCGGGTGTTCCGGTGATTCCCTTGCTGAAGGACGAGCTCGACATCATGATCCCGACGATCAGGAACCCCGATTTCTTGGAGATGTGGGGGCCCTTCTTCCAGCCCTACCACCTCATCATCGTGCAGAACGGCAACCCTTCCAGGACGATCAAGGTTCCTGATGGCTTCTACGATCTCCAACAAGAGGCATTCAGGTGGCTTCGACTACGATCAAGGCAAAATTGAGGTTTCGTTTTTCATCAGCTAAACCTTCGCTTGAGTGGTTCACTAGACCCAATTTGATACCCATAATACCAAACTCGCCTCTAAGATCCCATGGTGTGCCGGCTCCAACCCCACCCCACCCCCCACCCCGCCATTTTTCTCACATTTTTCATTACATTTCATTTTTCTCATGCTACACAAACAAGTGAAATTTTTTAATTTTAAAAAGTTATATCAAAAATTTTCATAGGCAAAATTTTATTTTCCTATGAGAATTCTTCTTGCTTCCAAACGTGCCCTTAGAGAGTGGATCAGGTGACAAGCCTTATCATCATCTATTACTATCATCTCCACCATTAATTGTAGCAATCAGTGGAGCCCATTACCATGGCTTTTAGTTATGCCATCATCGCTGGCCTTATCCACTGGATTGTTATAAGGCTCTATCACCCTCAAACTGATAAACCAATAGTTTACAAAGGCAACCTAATAAAGGCACCTAGAAGACGTACTTTACAAATGTAACCTAGAAGAAGATACTATACTAAGTAAATTAATGTATATATTTATAGATTTTTTCAATAAGTTCTTAATGACTAAGTGTAAAAAGATACATATACATATATATAATATGAAGGGAAAGAAAAAAACATTTAACTATACAAGATATTATACAGTGACATTATAAACAAGCTCTCCTAGACTTGTAAGGACAACAACATTTACAAAGCTCACCTGGTACTAAAAACGCTCTTTTGGAGCTTCACAGCACAACTCTAAGCAAAACTCAGGCTGACTGTGTACCTGTTTATCCGTCGTATTGGCCTCTAGCAAAAACTCGAAATAAGTGGGCCGAGGTGTTGAAGGGCAACCGAGTGACTGTATAAGTTCTTCTACAGCCAAGACTCTGAACTTGGGGGGAGAGTTGAAAGCAACATTGTCAACTCGGTGCTCATAAATCATGCCATTGCTATCAAGCTTGTATTCAGATGTTCCATCAAAGCGACCATGGCTATCCCAAAAGACACGCGGTGCGCCATGTACAGTCCAACGGATCATTATCACATTCTCAACGGGTTGCCATATGCTCAATATGTCCATCCACAATGCCTTGAAGAATATCCCGCGGTAGAGGCGTAGAGCCCAGAAGATCGTCTTGTAGTTGTTTATGCCCTCAAATCTGTTGAGAGGATCTTTGAACACGATGTCCTCTCTACATATACAAACGCAAGAAAAAAATCAGAAAAATATAAGTCCCAGTTAAATTTTGATAAAAGAAACAACAAACAGTGAGTTATAGATAAAAGAAACCACTGGTCAACAAGATAACAAACTTCCAGCTAATAAATAAATAAATGCCATTCTGTTGTTAGCCTTAGCCTTAAATGAAATTGGTATCCATTTTCATGAAAATTCTGTAACAAAATTTGCTTCGCTCAGCAGTTTAAATACAGTACCACATGGGTTTGGACTTTGAATCATATTACCACATTTCCTAGATGTTCTTCCTGGGTAAAGCTAAAAGCAAATTCCCAGTTTACATCTTCTACTGATGAGATCACGGTATGAAAATGACTTGTTGAAGCAAAAACCTTTCATTCCTTTTTGAAAAATATGCTCAAACAATATATTGTCTTTTATTTTATTTTCCTTTTTTTAACAACAATGGGAAAAGTTGTATTAGAGATAAAACAAAGATTCTAAGAATGAACCATTCCAATATCAAAAAGTACTGTAAAAAACAAAATGAAACATCCTGAGTCATGAACTAATCAGTATTAATATTAATCATGCACCTATTCGCAAATAAGTAATTGTTCCAATGGAAGCTTCTATCGGGGGTTGACTGTTGATACGCAGAATCCAGTGCCCTGGCGATATTAAGGCTTTCTCACGTCTTGGATAATTTAAAGATATCATCAATCAACATGCCTTCTTTCCAATGATGTTACTGGTTTTCTCACATCTATGCCACAAAGTTACACTATCTAGCAATTCCACCCTCATGAAAAGGAACTCAAAGGAATACTGCAAACCACTTTCATAGCAATGGACATTGCTAATCATGAGCTTGTCTAAGTGGCTATCATCTACTACTAGACAAATTTCTTGGTTAGCTGTAGAGTTCTCTTAACTAATCACAATACCGAAATAAAAAGAGAGAATTATTTGGAAAACGAAAGAGAAAATAAGTTCAATATATATAACATACTAGATGGAACAGTGCAAATTAGATGAGTAGAAACTTTTTACAAAACAACCAGGTCAGTTTCTATTTTGTAACCATATCACCCAAATCCCAACCGAGGATTCATTGCACACATAATGAAGTGAAACAATCAAAGACCTAAATAGACGCACTATCTTCCATTAGGAATTAACAGAACCCATATACAGATACTTGACAGAACAGCTGCTACACAATCTATAGGATGGAAAAAAAGAGATCAACACACTCAAATATGATTTTCATGAAGAGGCTAACAGTCATTCTCTGCCAACAACGCGTGATACCATGACCTGCTAACTAGCTAGCGGAAGACTAACAGAACATTCTATACCAAAAAGGCGTAATCTTTTATATCTCCCTGAGTGGCATACACTCAACTTTCCCGATGTAAGCAATAAAGATAGCGGTCAGCAGCCACGCAATCAATCAATATTTTGCAGAATTACGCTAATTCGAAAGCTTTGGCTTCCCCGTGATTCATGAATAGGACAATTCTGAACCTAAATTGCATATTCTATGAACATAATTGCAAAGACACGACCATCTTCAATTCACACCTCTAACATACAAAAGTGAACAGAAAGGGATAAAAAATCGCGACGGCATCTAATGTTCAACCATGACCTCCGAAACAAAGTAAGATTTTCCCCAATAATAGAATAATGGAATTCAATATCATGAAGCCTCAAAACTCACAAAATCGAAACCCAATTCATGGAACGAAACGCTGAAAACACCAAATCTATCTCCAAAGGAAATTCCAGAAAAAACAAAAACCGGACAAGGAAGAGCAAACACACAAGATTGCGCTCAGTAACAAAAACGATCAAAACGGTCATAATTCAAACAAAAAAAGGGTCAAAATTCAGACAAAAAAAAGACTCTCACCTATAGATATCGAAACTGGGTTCCTTGTAAAAAACGTCCCGAAGCTCCTCTCTCAATGTCCGAATCGCGTACCCCATGTTCACGTAGTAATCCTGCTTATCGCCATCCCTATCCTTCGTCTTCTTCAACGCCGTGCTAGACTGAACCGGCGTCGAGAAATGGGAATAGATCCATCCGTTCTGCACAAAATCCAGCTGATCGTCCTCCCCTTCCTTCGCCCTCGGTGCCGCGGCGAAACGGGGATGCATCGAACCATCCCGTGTGAACTCCGGGCCCTTCCCTCCTCCTTTCTCCGCGGGATTCCTCCGGTCGATCTCCGGGTGGGAAGAGACCGAATTCATGGACCTGGTGGAAACTCTAATCCCGCGGAAAGAGTCGAGATTTCTGCCATGGGAGCGGTCCCTCTTGGAAGAGGGCGCCGCCCTACTGCTTCTAAGTTTGGGGACCGAATTGGGGGAATCGAAGATGAAGACTCCCCCGGTATTGAGGGAGGGGAAATTGGAGACGGTTTCTAAGGGAGGATGGTGGAACGCCATCGCGGGAAAAACCTTAGCTTGCAGGCTTCTGAAGGGGAGGCGAAATTGGAGACGGTTTCTAACGGGCCCAATCCGGAGGGTTTATGAACCCCATCTACTGGATAAACTCTCGGCGACGAAAATAAAATAAAATCTGTGGGACTCCTCAGGCTCATACAGAAAAGAACAAAAGTTTTCCCTTTTTTTTTCTTCTTCTTAACGTTATCTAGTAGTGGTGCTAAAACGTGTCAATTCTGATCGTAAGTACAGCAGGTAAAACCAGCACGACCATGTTAGGCTTCTGTTCTTGACAGGGACTTCTCCGTGTAAATAAATAAATAAATAAAAAACTTTAAAAATGTTTAACGGACAAAATTACTAACAACAAACGGGTTATTTTTCAAATTACTTGATTTCAGTGATTTACTGAAATTTAACCATTTAACAACAAATGGGTTATTTTTCAAATTACTTGACTTTAGTGATTTACTGAAATGACATTTTAACCGTTGTTTTCAAAGTAGTTGACTTCATTGATTTAAATTACTGAAATGACATTTTAACCATTTTTTTTTTTATCAAAAGATCGAGTGTTACTTTTGTAGACACCTCAATTTGTACCAAATCAACTCTTAATGATTTTTGTTCAAATGTCTATTTTAGAAACACTGATGTCTCTTGTTTAAAACTATTGAATATGCTTAAAATATATTTTTGATTTAAAATTTAATATTTTTAAGCTTTTTCATACAAAATAAATATTGAAGAGGACATCAAAAGCTTTTCAACACACTAAAAATCACCTCAAACTAATATGGATATCAAAAGTTACAGCCAAAATAAGGTTTTTAGCATGTTTAGATCTGGTTCCGGATCTATGTCATCATCCAAATTGATTTATCTTGTATACATTATCATCTAAACCCACTTGTCATCCTTGCTATTTGGATCCGAATCCCAGTTATTGTTCTAAGTATAGATTTAGAGCTAAAATATTGTTTGAATTTATTGGATCTTGACAAGATTCAGTTTAGTGGATGCCCTTGCTATTTGGATCTATATCAAATCCGGTTTGAATTGGAGTTTGTGTAAACTAAAATGAATCAAGTTTGGATCTAGACCCATTTTTAAGTTTTGACTTTATTTCTACACCATTAAACTCTTTTTTTATAGGATTCTCATACAAGATACTTTGTACTACATACTGAAGCTCGAAGAAAAGGAGAGCCAAAATTTCTATTAAGGTTGATCTCTTTTCAGCGAAGAAAAAAAATGCTCGACTTGCATGAGGGGATCTCACATCTCCTTCGACTTAAAATCCAAATCCATTTCAAAAATCTTGCCAAAACTCCATCGGATCCACCCTTCACACCCTCTGATACTGTTTACAAAACTTGGGCTTTCTAAAACCTAGGGTATTGCTTAAAACCTGGTATTTTGGCAAACTTTGTTTGTCAAAGCCCTGGGTTTTTAGGTTGTTTGGATGAAGAAAACCTGATTTTTTCAGGTTTGGTTAAAAAAAAAATTTTTTGTGGGCAACCAATTTCTGGTTGCCACTAGCCGGAAATGGTTGAAATGCTACCATTCACCGGAAATGGTTGAAATGCTACCATTCATGTCTGTCGGTAGTAGTTTGGTCATTTTTCCAGCCAATGGCCGGCAGAAAAATGGGCAAACAATACAATTTACAAAAAAAAAAAAAAAGAATAAAATATGAACCAACCATTTTTTGGCCACCCATTGGCTGGAAAATGGCTGGGCTGGCACCAACAATACTGGCCAGTGCCAGCTTGGCCATTTTCTGACCTGTAGATGGCCGGAAAATGGCATGTCAGTTTACTAAAAAAGGGGGAAATCGCTGGGCCATTTTCTGGTCATTTCGATCGGAGTGGTCGAGATGTGTAAGAGCCCTTGAGAGGCTGTACACGAAAGGGGGTGGGGGTAGAGGGCAGTGCCACCCTGTACTGATAAACTTGGTTTTCAAAAAGTGAAAAACTGCTCCACTTAACGAGGTTTTTGGCATGCAAGCGGATCCAAAAACATGGTTTTGACATTCTAACTAGGTTTTCACCCCCTAGATATCCAAATTTGCTATTAGCAATCTTCCAAAAGTATCCTTTTAGTTAGGCCAGCCAAATCACGTGAAGGTGCAAGTTGTGTGATCCAAGTGGATCATGGCTTAGCCAATATGTGGGAGCCATCTTTGGATAGTTTCAATATATCAACATCGACATGATTAAGGCTCTGTTTGAGAGGTGAAGATGAGGAGTTAATAAATGCTACATACCCCCATTTAATCTCATTGATGTTTGGAAGCCAGATTTTGGGTGAAGAGAGAGGAGGAGAGTCTTTTTCAACTGCATGATCACAAAGATGCAGTTGACAACTCCACTTTCATCACCATCATCCCTTTCATCTCTTCACCAACACCAGCTCCAACTGAGCCTTAATTGCAGATATGCAAATGTCCTTTCTCTGACCACCCCCATTGGGAGGATGTACATAGTTGCCACCACCATTTTTTTTTTTATGATGAGAAATCCTCGCTGAAGCGAGGAAAACCCCGGATCAGGCCCTATGATCATCCTGTCTTAAGTAGCCCACCTCTGAAAGCTATGGACACACCTGTACGCCAGCAGGGTTTGATCTATGCATCCATGGATAGAATGCACTCTACCAGTAGAGGCTCACAAATGATGGCATTCAAGTGGTGGATGTAAGCAACCATGGCCACAGCAATAAGGTGGCCGTAGCATCTCTTTCAGACGTCCATGTCAAAAAGCTACTCCTTTGTGTCAAGTTATTCAACATACCAGTGGGTTCCGAACCTGCAACGTCCCACCATAAAGGGACGTGCACTGACAATTCCTACCAATCACGCGGAGCACCCGTTGGTAGAAAAGGCCGACTTTCTGTGACCACACAAACGCGCCCTTATGTCCGAAAGCTATGTACACATGGATATGGACGGAGACATAGGTACAATTCATACTCAAATGAGGACAATTATTTTGTAATATTTAATATATACACATATTAATAGTAATAATATATAAAATATATGTTTATTAATAATAAAATAAAATAATGGCAAAAAAATATAAATAGTGTCAAACACACATACCACAGATATGTCCTATAGTCTCCCGCATGCTGTGTTGTGCCTAACGGTGTCAATGGATCGGGTTTGGTTCGGACCCAAATGAAACCAAACTTGGACCTAATTTTTTGGTATGGTATTGGGTCTGAACCTGGCTCTAATCAGGTTTACTATAAGAGAAACCATACTCCGACCCGATAATAACTATATATGTGAACATACCCGTTAAAATAATATTTTTTATCATTTTTACATTGAAAAATTGTGGGTCTTAATCGTACTCCGATCGAGCTCAGGTCTGCTATAAAATTTCACAAATTATATGTGAATCCATGTATTAATCAGACCTTTGAATCCAGACCCAGGTCTTAATTGGGTTTTCTTATTTATCACCATACACCGACCCTATAGGGTTTGGTATGGGTCGAGTCCAGGTAAACTCGAGCGGTTGACACCCGTAGTTGTATCTAGGGGTGGCAAAATTTGACACGACCCGCCAACCCGCTTCTTAGCCGGGTTCGGGTTTGGCTTAAGTGGGTTTGTGTCGTAAATGGGTTGACCCACCCGCCTAACCCGTTTATTAAACGGGTCGGGTTCATGCCAACTCGCCAACCCGGATGACCCGTTTAATAAACGAGTTAGGCGGGTGGGTCAACCCGTTTACCCAACCCGACCCGCCCGCCAACCCGTTTACCTGAACCCGACCCACCAACCCGTTTACCTGTTTATCCGAACCCGACCCGCCAACCGTTTACCCAACCCGACCCGTTTATTAAACGGGTTAACCGTGTCGTGTTGGGTTACCCGTTTAATAAATGGGTCGGGTTTATGTTGAGGTATGCTGACCCGCCAACCCGACCCGATTGCCACCCCTACTTGTATCCCTTGTGACATGGGCCAAAAGTAACCCAGCACTAGTCCGATTCAGCTTTAACAAATCTATCTTGAACGTGCCAAACTTCTACCTTTTGTCTAAATTTGACTTATAATGGTTGAATTTTGCGAGCCGAGCAGCAATCTGGAGTTCTAACCCGAGTACAAGTTGGACCAACTCATATTATCAAATCCGGGTAGTACATGTACGAATCCGGGTCAAGTCAACCACAAAAGCTGTCGATCCAAGTCTGATACAAGTTAGAATTGGGCTTAGTCGTGCATACTTTGCATACAATGGATTTTACTCATTTTTAGTTGATACAACAATATGGAGACCCTGACCCTATGGGTTTGGCGCAGTGGGATGGGGGCCTGAACCGTTTGACAGGCAGTCTAGGTTCAAATTTCATGGGTATCACCCTCTTATGTAATCCATCTCTGGGGTTGATGAATAAGTTTTTCGGAGTTTTACTCGTACCAGGCTGAGTTCAATTATGATGACCTAGGGCTGTATCAGGTACGACACAAAGCTGACCTGGATTGGAATTGATAGGACCCGGGTTTGGGCTTAATGCAATGGATCCGGCTAATTATTCAATGCAAACAAACCAGACCCGAGTAGCGTGCGGACTCAAGTCTGGTTTATGAATTTTTCCGACCCGACCCGACCCGACCCATGTCCAACCGCTACTGCACAAGCACGCGGCAACCCACCGCCGCCTCTGCTACCCCACCGAGTGGAAAATAAATAGTTGCGCAATTTACATTTAGGCACGTGATAATTGAAAAATTATGTTTAGCCGCCTATTGATGCTTACCTTTTTAATTAAATTACTGAAATGGCTACCTAACTCTAATTAATTATTTAAAACGACACTTTTAACCTCTTATTTTTCTTTAAATTAGATGTCACCTTTGCAGCTTTACATGTTTGTAGCTATATTTAAGGCTGGTAAACAAACCCAACAAGGAGTGTTCAAGCTTGGCTCATTCTTATGACTAACTTAGATGAGCTCGACCTCACCAAGAAAATGAGCTAAGTGAGTCATGTTTAAATTAATCATTATTAGAAAAAACTATATTTTTAAAGCTAAAAATAATAAAATTTAGGGTTTAAACCTACTAAGTTAAGCACACTCACTCATTACAAAATAAATACATTGTGTTAAGGTTATAAACAATAGGATTCAATGCTAAACTTATTGCTTGTGAGCCAAAAACTTCACCCATTTACATTCTATGATATAACATACACGTAAAATGCATTCGTTGTTAAATTCATTTAACAAGCTGAACACTTGTTGTTCGTGTTTGGTTTGATTTGAAGGTTGAGCAATAAAATTTCTTAAGTTTTTAAGAAGAGTAAGAAGAAAATAGGAAAGAGAGAAAGGAGAGAGGAGAAAAAGAGTTTAGGCTTAAGAATATATATATATAAGACTTTATAATATATAAATGTATATTAGTAATTTTATTAACAGTGATCGGGGACGGGGTAAAAATAAGTCTATCCCCGCCTTCATCCTTCCACCGGTTTTGATTTTCACCTTTATCTCCGATCTTCTGTCCAAACGGGGGTGGGTTCGGACGGATCTCCGCTTTCTCCCGGTCTACGTGAAAAAAGTAACTTAAGAAGTCATTGAGCGATTTTTGAAAAAAAGATCAAGATTATCTCAAATATTTGAAACTGGGGCAGTAAATGCAAATTTCTTATGATTTAGGCGTTTATATGTAATTTTCTGTAAGTAAATTCAAGGAGAGGGAAAAAAGAAGAGCACCACTGAAACAGCGGGAGGCAGAGAGACATCCATTAATTTTGAATAAATAAAAGAAGGGGACTAACACGGTCATCATCATTCGAAGATCGATCGTCCTATCTTGATCGCCTATGCAGAAACCCTAATTTCTCTTCGAGAAATTTTTCTATTCTTTAAAGGGGAAAAGGGGCAAGAAGCGATGCAGCAACTGCGAGGACCAGAGAACCCGTCGATGACGTTCGACGAGGTGTCGATGGAGAGGAGCAAGAGCTTTATGAAGGCTCTGCACGTAATTCTTCTTCTTCTTCTTCTTCTTCTTCTTCTTCTTCTTCTTCTTCTTCTTCTTGATCAATTAAATCGATTTCGGTCCGCAAGGGCTCCGCGCACCTGGCTAGGTGGGTCGGCCCAAGGCTTTCAAGCCTCCCTGGGGCAAGGGGTGCGCCCCCGTTCCTCACGAAAAAAAAAAAAGTTGAAGGAGGTCGAGAGTTCAATACCCGTGGTATGGGACCTTTGCCTCAAGGCCTAAGCAAAATGGGAAACTATCTCCAGTGGGCAGAGGAAGTTGTCTTGGAATTTTAGACTTAGGCCCACGCTCTCAGCCCGCGACGGGACTCCAAACCATAACGGTGGTTTCTTCGAATCTTCGCGATAATCGAAAAAGAAATTGGATCGATTTTTGTTTACCTTTTGATTTTTTCTCCGTTGCGTGTTTAATTCTGTCTTGGTTTCCAAATGCGTTTTCTCACGGTTTGATTTGATTGGGTTGTGGGAATTTGAGGCTTTCTCTGGTTGGATTTCATCGCATTGTGGGATTTTGGGGGGGTCGTCTTTTATTTTGCATGCTGTAAGGGATCCGTTTGTTTGTTCTTGTGGTTTTGTTGAAGATTAAGGTTTTTGGACTTTCGTTTCTTTAGGGGTTTCGTTATGTTGGATTAGGCGTATTAAGTCTTTGTTTATGGAATTCACGGGTCGGATTTCGGTGAATTGCCGGAGTTTTAGTGTCTTTGTTTGGCTTTTCTCGATGGGTTTTGGTTGGTTCTGTGGTTGTTTCCTTTATTTGCTGATTTGTTGTGTTTTCTGCATTGAGTGTCATGAGAGAGAATTGTCTTTTATTCCTTCAAAATTGGGTTGGTTCGTTGATGGGTTAGTCGCTTGGTTTCCTGTATTTGTTTTGTTGGCGTTGTTGAGTCTGGGATTTTGTTCCCTATTGTATATTGGAGACGCTCTTTTTCTTGTTTTTAAAGTTGTGTTAGGGAACATCTAAAGCTATATATACAAATTGGAAAATTTGATAGTAATGGCAGAAATGCCTATGGCATAAATAAATAACATTTAAATATCAGTGAAATGATGCTTAATAACTAATATTTGAGAGTCCAAATATGCAATATTTTTTTTCAAGTACCAAAAATGCAAATTGTGGAACATAGGTTCATAGTATTTGAGAGCAACTAAACTATTGTATAGGTATCCAGTATCAACTGCAAATACCATATCAAGATTTTTAAAAGAAGAACAGGATAAAAGATCTAAAGTAGTAGACAATAGTAACTAGTAAATGGATTTTATTAGTGTATGTTAATGAAAGTTAGCATGAGAGAGTGTTCATGCAGAGGCACAACAAATGTTTTTCTTCTTTTCTGATTTTGGATTTTGTTTCCTGGAGTTTGGGATGAAGGGTGAAACATCTTGTGTAACTAATATTGTAAGGAAATAAGAAGAGTAGTCCAGGGGAATGAATCATTTTCAGAAAGCAATTATGGTGGTGGGGATAATGGCTCTGATCTCTCTTAATTTTATTGTGCCAGATGTATTACTAGATAGGCTGCTTTCTTGTGATAGCTATCTTTTTCTAGGGAAGGGCTTGTCTGTTAAAGGTGGAATCACATACAAGAAAAACTATATTTCTATCTTTATAGTTCATGTGTATGATGTTTTCATGCACAATTAAAACTTAAAAGGAATAAATATGAAACAAATTGTGGATGACAATAAGGGCTATCTTATTGATGATATCGATATTAATGATAATGATGATGCTAATGTTGATGATGTTGATGATATTGATGATGACCTTGACAAGGAGCTGCTAACTGTATATATGACACCAAAAATAGACTGATTTTGAGATCACTCTGCTGTTAGAATTAGCCAAAGCAATGTCCCCTCTGCATAATATGGATTCCAAACAGATCAAACGCTAGGTTGAACCAGTCGGACGGAGATCAAAGTGGACTTGGAATATTCCACTAGATTTAAACTATGATTCAGATAATAGCCACAAAGATTATTATTTGGCAAGGAAGATCTTGCAACTGTAAACAGAAAATCTGTTTTTCAAAGGGGATTATAAAAAAAGAATCTTGGTAATTTCAAAATGAAAATACATTGAAAGTGAAAAAGAACAGAAATATTAAAAATATAACATTTTCATGTTTGTATTCAAATTATCACCAATACTTGTGATGATGAGTTTGGCACTTTGTCCATTGACTAATGAGTGTCACATGCTTCCACATTGTAACTGAATTTTCTCCTCATAATTGCACACTTTGATATCAAAGATCTAAATGATTGGCTCATGTACTGTTCACCATTTCTGGATGGTGAGAAGAGCAATAACAAATGCAGTGCTTGGCCCTGCACTTCCAAGAAAGATGGCTTACATCACATGATTCTTGTAATCTACAAAATGAACCAGAAGTCGCTGTCTTTTTTCTGAATCTTAATTAATGAATATTGGCAAGCAAGTATAAAATTAATGAACTTCAAATACAGCTGTATGAAAAATTAATTTCTAGTTCTTTAAGGTTTTCATTGGTATTTTATTTCTTGGCTTTTTTGGAGTTTTGTTCTGTGGTTCTTATTATTCAATGTATCGAATTGTTGAAAGTCACTCTTTTGTTTATTTCTAGTAGGTTCATTTGTCATGGTTTGAATTTCACTTTTTCACCATGGCCTTTTTCAGGAATTAAAAAATTTGAGGCCTCAGCTCTATTCTGCTGCCGAATACTGTGAAAAGTCGTATGTTCATAATGAGCAGAAACAGATGTAAGTGTAAAGAAGCATCAAATTTTATTTGGAAACTTGTTAAGACTTCTAACAACATCATCCCCCTTGCCTTGAATTTATACTGGAAGGAGGTTCAAGAACCTCTTACAGATAGAGGGTCATGTATGAAATCGTTCCTTCTATGGTATTGTGCTTTTTTTTTCCGATTATCTTTGATCTATATCTATGTTACACACACATTCATATATGAAGAAGATTTTGTGTCAATGAAGTGGTACTCAAAGACACCTTACTTGGCACTCCCACGTTCGCATGCTTAGTCTGCTTTTTATGCAAATGAGGGACAAGGAACTAAACTAAAGTTGTTTCCCCTGATCTGTCAGGGTCCTAGATAACTTGAAAGATTACACTGTGAGAGCCTTGGTCAATGCAGTTGATCATCTTGGAACTGTTGCCTACAAATTAACAAATCTATTTGAACAACAGACATTGGACGTTTCTACAATGGACTTAAAAGTTACATGTCTTGACCAGGTACTCTTGTACAGTCACTTTCTGTCTTTGGATTCCTCATTGAAATGTTTATGTATAGGGTAAATATCATTTTTTTGCCTATATTAGAAACTTCAAACTTGCCAAAGTTACACAGATGAAGAAGGTCTCAGGCAACAGCAGTTTTCTGTAGTCATTCCGCGATATCACAAGCATTACGTGTTACCAAGTATGCAAGCTTGAAGCACTTGTTAGTTTTATTTGGCCATCCATTGGCACTTGCTTGAAGCATCATCTGAATTTGAATTACAAATGTAGGTCCTGTGAACAAAAGACTGCAGACCAGTTCAAAAACCGGTGAAGTTGGTCCAAAGTATATACTTGGAAAACCACGTCCTTATGGTTCAGGTGTGTTCCACAATTCCTTGCTTATGAAATGATATCCAATGCTCATTTACACGTACACAAGGTGGGGAAGGGTGTCTTGGTGTGTGCTTCAGAGTGCCAATGAGACTCTTGACTCACCTATGGACCTACATCATTTGCCTGAGTAGGTTTCAGTTTCATACTGAGTTTCTCAGACAGACACAGATGAGTTTGGGGTTATTGGGTGGTGTCAGCCTCCATCACATGACTAGTTACATGAAGTACTGATTTATTTAATCCACTATGCATTCCAATTACCTTTGGACTTTTTCTGTTGAATCTTTTTGTAAATTTTTGTTGGTTTTCCATTATGATTACCTAGGTACCCCACCATCAAAAACTCTTTGCTGGCACTTAGCTTCTGAAACAAAGTCTGGTTCGAGTGATCTGTCAAATGTATCTGTGAGGTATGTCATCTCTACACCTGTTCACGGTAAATTCAAGATGGTCTATTTGTTTCTGAATATGACACTGTCATGCCATGAAATGAAAATTCTCGACGAAAAAAAAACTTCAAATGTGTTTTCCTGTGCAGCAGTGAAAATACCATAGCTTCTACAATTACTCCAGGAGCGTTTTGTCTTTCAGGTATAATAGACCAATTTTTTTTATGCTTGCATGTCTTCTCTTTGTTCTGTATCACTAATAAATTTACATAGATTGTCTACATGTATAAAATGAGCCTCTTCAGTTTCTCTTTGTTCTCCCTTTTTGTTTTCCTGATAAAAGCCTATGCCTGCAGATGCTGAAGCAGCAGTTTCATCATTACCTGCCTTGCCAGGACAGACTCCATCAATTCCTGGTGGACTTAATTCCAGTATTAAGCCAACTGCACTTGCTGCAGCACGACCGGTAAGTTCTTTTTCTTTTCCCTCTTTTGGGACAAAGGTAGTATTAGGCATGCGTTAGAAAAGATCAACATGAAAAATTCTCACAGCTTTCATTCTTTTATCATTTTCTTTTTAACACAATATTAAGGTGCTTTGTCTCAGAAAAGGGAAAATACTATGATGATTCTGCCAACAGTGCAACATATATCAAGTTACGCATGTAGATAGGAATATCAAATATTCATGCAAGTCATCAAACATATATAAAGGGTATTGCTTGAGTTACTGTTAAGGACTTAAGAGTAGAGTTCAAGAGAAGGGGTAGAAGATATCTAGATTCTAGACTGCTTTGAGGGATGCTTAAATTTATTTAGGTCTGAATCCACTTTAGGTTCTAGCTATATGAAAACACTTGCATGGGTCATATTGCATTGGAGGCAGAAACCCTTTTTCAGAAAGATCAAGTGCCATATGGCAGGCTCCATTGGAATCACAAATACTTGTTATCACTAGAGATCCATATAGGATCAGTTCCATGGTTCAGACGCTGCATAAGATGAGTGGTAGTCAAGAACCCACTCAAGATCAGCAGAATTATTGGAGGCAGTGGGTTTTTGCATGGAAGCGAGAAGCGATGCATTTTAAAATATATAAGAAGCGGAAAGCGAGGAATAAAAAAAGAAAGCAATATAAGAATTGAATGGGAATAGAAATAAAATACATTTTAAAATTTGACTAATCTTAAGTTTTATGATTTTTTTGGTATAAGAATTAAATTTTTAACAAAATCTAAAAATGATGACTGCCAATTTAGAGAAAGCACATGGAAGTGAATGAGAATTTTGAGAGAACACAAAAAACATGAAAAGTAGAGTGAGAAAACATATAAGAAGAATAGATGATGCGTGTGGAAAGCATGGGAGAATCGAGATTCCCATCAAGTTTCGAAAGCGGGCTTCCCACATTATCTAAGAGGCTTCCGGTAACTCTGAAACAAACACATAAACAGAGAGAGGGAGGGAGCAGTCTTTTGTGTTTAGTTGGGATGATCAAGATGTGCAGTGGTTATTGCATCCATAACTTTTTGTGATTGTGAATTTGGCTATTTTTCCTGTATCTTTTCTGCATGAGTTCTATATTTTGCGATGTAAGTTGTAGTAAAATTTACTATGATGATATTGAATTAATTTCAACATTTTAACCGATAGTTAAATGACCTTTCAGAATTCTTTTAATTTTTATGAAAATGTTAAATTTTATTTATTTGTGAAAATTATATTTGTATACATCTCTGGTTTTTTTTTGGGAAAAAAAAAGTCCTGAGGTATACCCTTGCCAAGAATACCCCAGAGACAATATTAGTGCTGATAATGAGAAGTTGCCATCTTTTGTCTAGATTTCCTCAGTATTCCTTTGATGTTATTCTTCGTTTAGATGTTGTCAACTAAGTCACACGGACTCGGCTAGGGAGGCGCCGCACCCGAGTCGACACGCCCCGGTCTCGGCCAACGTCAAGTCAGACTCCCCTTTCTGCAAGGGCAGAAGTACAATTTGCAAAGTTTGTAAAAACACTCATGCTGGTGTCAAACTTTAGAGGACAATATCCACATATATGCACACACTGGATATATATATATATATATATATATATATATATATATATATATATATATATATATATATATATAGCCGAGTCCCCGTGTCCAAAATTTTTAAAATTGCGCCGCACCCGTGTTGCACCCGCACCCATGTGACATAGGTTGTCAGTCACCATGTAAAGTGAATACAATTTTTCCTTTTTTTTCACTTGAAAAGTCTTTTTCTCTCATAGATAGACAGATGTATGTTGTTTTGGATCTCTTCTGATTGGGATGGTCCTACTATAACTTTTTTTTTTTTGAAAGGCAAGCTAGGGTTAGGCAGACCCCTACCAGAGATCTCTTAAGCCCAATGTGGCAGAGGGATTTGAACCTGGGCCTTCAGCTTGGCACAGGACCCCGCTTACCACATGGGATACCACCTCGGTGGTTGGTCCAACCAAAACTTGCGCACCTTTAATCTTACTTCTTTTCAAACCTGTGCTTTTGTATTTTTTTTGGACAAAACCCCTAAGCATTTTCCTTTAATGATCTTTTTAATTTTCTTAATTCTCATACCCTGATAATGTCCCCCATTCATTTACAAAAATTACTGTATAATCTTAATTCACTTCTGCTTGTCACCATCTCTTCTTTCTTAGTCGTGTAAATGATCTGTTACAAGCTTTATATGAATCAAAAGTAAAAAAAGAAAAAAGGAATAGAATGATCTATAAATGCTGTTAAATAGTAGTATTCACATCTTTTATGTACATTTTATTGTTAACCGCTATATAAGTTAAAGTTGAACATAGTAGAATTGTCATCCCTTCATTCTAGCAATTTTTTGGTGCTGGAATGGATGGATGGTAGTGTGGATCAGATCCTTGATGCCAACACGAGAAAGTGCTGCAAAATGGTGCTGGGAATATCATCAAAACACCAGGACTCCCCTATTACCAAGTTCACTTGGCAGCAGGCCATCCTTCACAAGTTACAAAATCACAGGTGTTGCAAGCATGGGGTTTTTGTTTCACCCAATTTACGCATGAAAATGGAGGTTTTGCATATGAAACTCTCTGTTTTCATATGCAGGTGAAACAAACATGCCAACTGCATTTTTCTGTGGGTCCCACAGTCTTCATAAGTTTCTTTTCACGTTGATCATGCATTTACTATGTAAATCCATACTGCCCCTCATGAATGGATTTACCTATGCATTTTTTCACACATGGGATGCCTTTCCCATGGAGTCTTTTCTTATTGGTGAGAATGAAACAAACGACCGAAATGTTTTTGCTTCAGGAAAAAAAAAATCTCGTCTGACTTTGTGAACTAACAATATGTGCATGTTCCTGATACAGGATTCACATGAACCCGCCAAACCATTAGCTGCATACAAGTCTTTTGGCAATGGTGGCTGGCGTGAGACACCTCGCCCTCCTGTCCGAAGCAAAAGTATGTTATCTGCATTGTTTGGTAAAACCAAGTCTGGGAAGCACAAAACAGGCTACCCATCTCAATGACTACTGCCAAAGCAAAATGTGGCTGCTTCTGTTTGAATATGCTCTGGTTGTATGGTCTGATCTTAATCAACTCTTATTCTATTCAGTTTGCAATTGCATGAGCTTCCCTAGTTCCTAATTTAATTTTGTTCCCCCTTTCCAGTTTGTGTGTGTGTGTGTGTGAGAGAGAGAGAGAGAGGTTAGGGCTGGTGGTGGAGATTATGGTTGAACTGACACTGGTATGGGTTAGGGCTGAGCTCATGTTAAACCTGTAATACCAGTATAGATCTCTGTGTGACCTGCTAGGCTGTCATGGTTTAGAACCCTGCTGAAAGATTGGGCTGGAGCTAGGCCTGGATGTGACGAGGGAGCAATAGCTTTTACTTGAAGCCCCCTCCGTTCTGCAGCTCTATTGTATAATCTCTTTTTTCCCTTTTCTCCTTTTTTTATTAATATCAACCAGATGGATGGCAAGTTGTTCAGTTCCCTCTATGAGTGAATGCAGGTCTAGTGGATGAGTCCAGATGTGCCGGGTGAATTGACTTGCAATCTCTATGCGTCCAACAGAACTTAAGCCGTTATGTATCATTTGCAAGCTTTCTTGTGTTCTATTTTTATGCACAATTTTGCACTCTTTTATGTCTTAAACATTTTAATATATATATATATATATATATATATATATATATATATATATATATATATATATATATATATATGTGTGTGTGTGTGTGAGAGAGAGAGTAATGCGCTGGTTCTGCCCACTTTCTCATTCTGCCCCTCAAAATCACATTTTTTTGGTATTTGTTTCACATCTAACACCATATATGTGATCTATAGGTTTTGTTTAGTGGGAACCGGCTTTTGGATCACTGGAATCTGACCTGTATACAGATTTTCTCAATGATCCAAAATCATGGCTATGAAGGTACCATTTTTTCTCAGTTCATAAAAACATGTTTTTTCATCGAAAAACATAATCAAAAGTCGATCGGGCATGCTAAACACATCTAACGGTCCATATCTATCATAAAATACTTCAAAGTTATGAGGCAGAATGAGAAATGTGGTTTAATATGCACGTGGAAGGAAGGCAGTTGCTTGAACCAATTAAGGATATAGATGTTCGATCAAAAAATATGAAATCATATCAGCAAACCAATGCTATTAATCTTCATAAAAAAAAATTGGATAACATCTAAACTTTCAAGGCAGATGGCATAACTATGTATTGGAATTTGTAATTTATGCTTGAGATGCAGGTGTGATGATAAATATATTATTTTTATGGTTCTCATGAAATTTGAAAATATAGGGATGTTACATGCATGAAAGCAAATAAAGTAATAAATACAATAACTTTTGATTTAATATGTGCCTTCGAACAATCACATAGTTGTAACAACGATCACATTGACAGTGAAAATCGAATGATGATAACTATATCATATCGGATGAGGATAAAACAGAAACGATAAGAGAGAACTAAGATACTGATGACATGAGACAATTAATAGCGGATGAAAATGATGTACAAATGATAATTGAAAAGTGATGCATAAATGGTAATTGAAAAGTCAAACTCTTGGTATGTCATATAAGTTACATAAGCATTTATTGAGCAGTAAAATTGTTTTTTGTTTTTATACTAATAAGACGTGATTGAATAAGTTTTCATTTAATGGATTCTCATACAATAAAGTACAATTGAAAATCATTGAAGCAAAGGCATCTCAATTGATTGATGAGTTACGTAATGAAAAACTTAATGATCGAGAATCTTTCTAATGGCTAACAACAGGCTGAAATGATAAAAACCTTGTTGGTCAAATGTTAATAATCTAAATCACTGTCATGAGTTTTTGAAAAATCATGTGATCAAGAATAATGATAAAACATAATTTATGAGGAGCTGCATTAATGGAGTGATTGTCATATTGCCCCTGGATGGTCCATTGCACAAAGGTGCACAAAACAATGTTCTTTCAAGTGAAAAAGTATAAAATAAAGCATATATATGGTGAACCATTTGAAAACCTTTGAGTGAAAAAAGTGTATTTCACTTGGATTGCAGGTGTTATTCGCAAACGATTGCATAATAACTCGAAGATGACTCCAAGATAAATCATCAATGACATCAGTCGTGAAGAATGTGTGAAGAATAATTATAAACAAGCATGACATGAACGTGAATGCATGAAAGAAGAACTATATGATTCATATGAAGTCTTTCAAAATGCTTTCTGCCTATTTGGATAATTTGATGACAACAAACCCATGAATGGTAGAGTTTATTAAGATTGATAAGAGATATTGACTTAAGTATCTATTTTATCCTTTCGTTTATGCATTGGTGGCTTTTTAAAAGGGTACTCTCCAGTTCTTATGATAGATGATACATTTTTAAAATAAAAATATAAGAGTATATTGTTGTTGACTCATAGTATTGATTCTTGTGGTGAGATATTTTTAGTGGTTTTGTAGTTGTAGATAAGGAGTCTAAGTAGTAATGGCCATGGTTTTTAGAACGTTTGAACCATAAATTCATACACTGATGAATTAAAAGAAAAAATAAAATTGATTATTATCTTAAATAGGCACCTAGGGTTAAAGTATGTCATCCTCTACACCTTTTTTAGATGTCATGTTGGTTATTGCATGAAGCACTTGAAAGAGAACTTTTCTAAAAAATTTGATTCACCACTCAATGCACTTTGATTGAGCACAGTTCGAGCAACAATGAAGCCACAATGTTCATATTTTCTTTAAAAAAAATTAGGTGCAAGATACAACCGCATATGATTATATTGCCTCCGACGTGGAACCACAATTTTGGACATCTCACTTTCTAGGAAAAAGATAGAGGTGTTTAACATCTAATATAGCAGTGTGCTTTAATTTTTAGATTCTTCTCATGCGTAACAAACCCTTAGTGCCTCTTCTAGAGAAGCTTTGTCTCATGTTGATAACATTGTTTGATAAAAGAAAGAATATCAGGCAAAAAATGTCTAGCGTCGTTGTGCCTGAGGTAAAAGAAAATATAGCGGCGAGAAGAGAAAGCCACAACAACTATGTATGGTTGTCGTACATTACCACCGACGTATGTATAAGGCCCATGATCGATCTTACGATTACAGTAGTGTTGATTTTAAGATGTAATGCTCTTGTAAAGAATGGCAAGTGAGTGAGATTTCATGCAAACATGTGATTGCATACATTGTGTATAAAAGCAAGCTACTGAAGGATTACTACGATAAGTACTTCGAAGTTGAATCATATGAGGCCAAGCTATCAATGGCTGATAATGTCTCACACAATGCTCTATTGACTCTTATTCCAATATATCTACCAAAGGTGACGCATCTATCAAGACGACCTAAGGTAAAAAGACAGAAAACAACACTAAATGATGTGGTGACATACAGGTGGTGTATGTGGTGAGGTTGGTCACAATATGCGAAAGCACGCATAACAGTGTACTTCAGTATATCTTGTTGTGAAATGAGTGTGTGTTTGCGTGTGCTTTTCTATATGTATGTATTTGTTAAGAATTGTTGAACCACATTGCTTCTATATATTTATTGAGAGATTTTTATCGAACTGCTATAATGTCTTATGTATATTTTAGGTCTTTTAAGATATGCCACCTAGAGAAAATGTGACTTCAGAAAGGGTGCCAAAGTTCCACCCCAAACACAAATCCAGTTGTAGTAAGATGTATAACGAAACACGTTATGTGCATATACAATTAATTGTATTATATGTACGTGTTCATATTCAATTACAATTGACCACGAAAACATGTTGATAATAACCAACCATATGGATCTGAAGAAGAAGAGTTGTCTGAGCATAATTTTTTCATGAATACTTTGTTGAGTTGTAATATAAATGTTAGGTTTGCATGTTTGTTTATTTTTTTATTACATTTATACATAGATTCATTTGAATCTAACATGAATGTATCACATATATTTATTATGTAACATATAAAAAGATTGATACAAAAAATTATTGAGAATCACAAACGGGACATGACAATAGAAATGTAACTACCAAGGACCATTTACCTTATCTCATATTTTTTGGTGAGTCTCGAAAGTGATAGTCATGTTTTTCTACCGACTAAGAGAAACTAATTGCTTAACATTGTTTACAACAAATGATCAAATGTCTCATTATGCAAGAAGGGACTAATTCTTTTTGGATAACCAAAACTTGTTGTATCCTATAGAAAAATGTGTCAAGGTAACCATTGAACAATATTGCATACTTACATTTTCATTTACACCACATATGATGTATACTTATGTCTTTAAATCGATTTATGTTACAAATCTTAATTATTCTCAACTGGGACAATCAAGACTGGGTTCTTTGAGAGATGAATATGAAAAAGAAAAAGTTTAGGATATACAATTTCATAAGGATCACAACTCATGCAGATGAGAACATCATATCTCTAGTATAAATTCATTACTTATTTAATAATATCTTTATTTTTCTCTCATATTAGGTATGATTAATATTGAGTTCTATATTTATTTTTTTGCAGAGTATTTTGGCTATGATGCTTACTCTATTTGGATGGCCTATCCCGTAGATGGTGTTCCTCAACAAAATAATGATAATTACTTTATACATGTTTGTTAACTCAATACATATATATATATATTGTTGACTTTATATATGATTGTTATAGGGTTGATTGTGATATTTTTGTCCTACTGTACATACAGTACTTGGGTAGAAACATGAAATTGAATTTCATACATGTATGTGTTTATATCTCCTGTATTATTATATTTTTTGAATTTAAGCTAATTAATTTTTTACTAGTAACTTTTTTCAGGTTGATGCAATATACTGCAGGGTACATATGAACAATTACTATGATAAATTAAATAAGATAAAGAAGATACAAAAAGAGGAAGTTCAAAAGAAAGCAGAGGGAGATGCAAAAAAGTAAAAAGGACCGCAACACAAAATAAAGACAAGAAAAGTGAAGTGAACTACCATAAAAAGTCCAGAGGCCAAACAAAAGGCAAAGGAGGAGGTGTCGGAGGACCTTGATGAGGAAACTGAGACTAAGAAAATGCGAGATTTAATGAATCATTGTTGATGTGTAATCAGATGTTTTATAAATTTGACACTAACATTAACTTGTGATTACTAATAAATTTTTACTGTATATTACCTTCTTTACATAAAATTTATTGTATAGTTAGCTTATGGATGATAATAACAAAGTTATGTAAATGGTTACCTTGATAAGTGTATGTTCTTACAATCGCAGTGATATTTATATATAGCATTATGCAGAACAAATGCCATTAGCAAAATATAGGTCATGGTTCGCATAAGGACATCCACAAATACATGTCCGAGTTTGTAAGTATATAATGCGAACATTCTGACCTTCACACGTTAATTGCATGTAGATCTCCTTTAAGTATACAATAACTTAAAATTGAAAAATGACATCTGCAAATATATATTGGAGTTCACAAATATGCATTATGAGTGTCCCGACCTTCGCAACTTTGAAAGATTGACATCCATAAATATGTATCCACCTTCGCAAATATGTGTTGATTGTATGTGAAACTCCTTTTTATTCAAAAATGACTTTCAAAAATATGTAATGGAAACTTCAAAAATGTATGTTGTGAATAACCTTAGCTTCGCGAATGTCATCCAACTGACAAGGTTAAGTCTTTAGTTGTGAATTTTTTGAGGTTTGCACACTCTGTTGTGTGAATGTCATCAAATTGATAAGGTTAAGTTCATAATTGTGAATGTCTTGAGGTTTGCAAAATTGATTTACAAATGTCATTCAAATGTTAAGGTTTATATCATGGTCTGTGAATAACATGAGGACATTCGCACACTCCAATGTGTGAATGTTCTCACGTTCGAATGCAATTTAAACACATGTTATTTACATAATTCATACATTCATTTTCAAAAAATCCTATTATAATTTGTATATACATTCATACATTCACAATATAAAAAAACTCTTATAGTTTATATATATCCATATATTCATACATTCACATAAAAAAACTATTACAATTTATATATGCATCCACACATTTACAATATCTACATTCAAACAATAAAACAAAAGTATATACAAATTATAATTGTTTGTGAATGTATCTATACAACAAAAAAATGTTTGTGAATCTGATCATAATTGTGAAAAATTTAGGGCTTGCAACTCTTATGGATGTTGCATATCCTGCCCTCGTTCTCTTAGCTCCTCAAGTTTCCTATCTTTGCTAAAGAGCAACACTGCCTGAGTTCGTAAAAGCTTTTATTGATTATGTATAATTATGTTCTTATCTTTAATATGATTCTACAACCTACAAATTTAAACTTTTGCGAGAGCTAAGTTTGCATTCACTTCACTTTCAGTCCTTCTAAGCTTCTGTCTCCTCGCCCCAATTTGTCCATCCTCATTTCATTTGTAATCAAAGTATATATAAGTATACAAGGTAATAAAATTGTAATGGAAGTAAATTTATAAACATAATTAATATATGTATAAGTGCATTACCATCTCAATGCCCCTCTTTGCATTGGAGCTGCTGGTTGACAACAACTACGTTCTTCTGGCGATGGTGTACCATGTTATACAAGTTGATGTTATCGTTGCCATCATGCTAGTTTTCAAGTTCGAAGGAGAACAACATGAGGTAATTGTTTGACTGATCCTTTAAACAGGCTTACACGCTTCTGCTAACTATAGGAGAGTGTTGGGGTTATTGCTAAGGATACCCAAACTATCGAACCACTCAGTTGACCATTGGACGTTCAACTTCATTCATGTTGTGCAACCAAATTTTCTTCTTCGCGAGGTCCATAGCTTAAACAACTACATCCTCTTCCACTATATCTCCATAAAGGCACTACATTACCTGTATAATGAAGTTTTATTCATGGTTAAAGTCATATATTTTATTATTTATAAAAAATATAATCACTTCTTTCAAGTATACTTACATGTGCTTTGATCAGCACACACAACTTTGCAGTGCAAATAACCCTTAGTTGGGAAGAGAACTTGTCTTTCTTTCATTATTCTCCTCCTCCTCTTCTTCTATGTCTAAGTTTTCTCCAACGTGTGACCTACTCCATATAAAAATACATGAAAATGGATGGATTGGATCACGTTCAAGGGGCTTTCTAATGGATATGTGTTTTCATATTCAAACATATAAGGATCAATATACGCATTAATATACAAATTAATACATAAAGATAACAAATCATGTTTTCACATCAATCAAATCAAATCAATATTATACCTCCAATAACACCAACATGCCAGCCAAGTTTTTCTTCTACTCCTCAATTGACTCAAACTTACATACAAGTGTGTAAGTGAAGTTGCTCCCCATGCATATTTATTGACCTAATCCAAGTCTAACACCAGTTGCACATATGATGCGTGAAACTGAAACGTGTTGGTTGCCGAATTTCATAATTGCACCATAGAAGCTACGAGACTATGATCAATTTTCTATGGTGCGAGCTACAAGAATTTTCAAAAATGCATTTGATTCATCTAGTCTTTTGCTTCCTCCGATAGTGTTAAGAATCATTCATGTGCTTAGAACTGGAAGAACCGATGCATAAGGCTTGTTGGATCCTATGTTTTTTAAGCTACAAGTCATGCAATTATATTAAAATTTGCATAAAATCTATTAAATATTATAATTTAATTATTAAATATAAGACTTAAATTCAATTTACACATATATGACAAATTAATCATCGAATTCTTATATTTAACTACTTGTCTTATATGCTTCACACACACGCATATATGACAATTTAATTAATGTATATCTATATTTAAACTAGTTATCCTAAAAATATATTGTACACATATATGACAAATTAATTAATGAATTATAATATTCAAAATAGTTATCTTACAAACATTCTTCATACACATAACATTTTAAAGATTGAATTACAAGAATCAAATTAGTTATCTTGCAAACATGTTTCACACACATATGACAATTTAATAAATGCATGTTTCTATTCAAACTTGTTATCCTAAAAACATGTTTCACACGTATATGACAAATTAATCAATGAATTACAATATTTAAAATAATTATCTTACAAACATGCTTAATACACACATACATATAACATTTTTAAAATTGAATTAAAAGAATTAAACTAGTTATCTTACAAACACAATTCACACACACACATATACATATAATAATTTAATAAATGCATGTTTATATTCAAACTAGTTGATTGTAAATTTCTTATAAACATATTGCACATAATAACAAATGAAGAATGTACATGTCCACATCTACAAGTACTAGACATTGTTTGCCATTGTGACCTATTCTTTAAAGCATGCACTTGCTTCTCCAAGGGTTAATCTTTTACCTCCAAAGACTTATCTCTCTGCATCAACCCATCGAGGATCCTCCTACGCACTTTTCACCCCAGCCACCTCTTTTTGTTGAGAATCCACCTCTATAAAAGGATTATTACTCTCCCTTGACTAAGGACCATTAACGTCATTTTTCACCTCAACATTTTAACCTTCTATCTTCTCCATAATCTCCTCTACCTCAGCCTTAGCATCATTCCCTTGCTAAAGTGCCCCATCTGCCCTTCCCACCCTCATGGTGTCCATAATCTTTCTCTCCATCTCACCATTGCTACTACAGGTAGCCACATCTCTTAATTTTTCTAGCTAGACATTGAAGTTAGCAATAACCTCAGGCCCAGTCAATGGCTCCTTCAACTTCTTCACCACTGACTGCACACATGAAGCCCCTCCTTAGATGCTTTCAAGATGCGAGATATGATTTTGGTCATAAACTCGTCAACCTTTTCTGTAGCTTTAGTACCCATTCTTGTTGTCGCTTAAGTGAGTTTTTAGTTAAAGAAGATTTGCATAATGTTTGCTTGAATGTCCTGACGTAGATCTTCAATGAAAATTATCACTGAGACAATATCTACTTTAACCCTTCCTGGTCCATTATTAATTGTCTACACTAATTATATGATGTATCATGCATCAAATGAAAATAACGTATAAGAAAATGGCATCCATATAACATTCATACATTCAATTAACACATATGTCTACACCAACCACAATTATTGTATTACACTGAAAACCAATCACTTAAACTTTAACCCTATTACCCCAAAACAAAACAACCAAATATTAAATAAAAGACATGCAAACAAACATAAATAATTTATGGCAATAACCAAACACAATTACTACAAGATATATAAAAACTTAGACAACACTAAATTTGCCAAATAATACATAAAACACAAGCAAACAAATATAGATCAAGAATGACAACAACCAAAGACAAATACTATAAGGCTAACAAATATATATAAATACAAAAAAAACTGAAGAATGCAAGAAAATATCTAAAACTCACTTCTCATTTCGTATAAAGTTTTTAAAGACTGGAAGATGAAAAAGTTGACCAAAAAATTGTCGTAACCTCGCTAAAATGCTGCATGAAGAATTGCACAAGAATCACCACAAGGAGAGAAGAAAAAGAGTCAAGATTCTAACGAGAAAAAAAAAGAACCACCAATGACTAAATAAATCAGAAAAAACTGAAGGTAAGGAGGTTCGCAACACATGTTTGCAAAAGTCATGACACATATTTGCGGATGTATACACAGACTTTATGTGAGTCTTTAGTTAAAGGAGGTTCACGTAGTATCTGCATAAAAGTCACGACATTTACAAATGTGTGACATGAACCTACAATAAGCTAATAAACATGCGAAGGTAAGGATATTTTACAACACATTTTGTAAATGTCATACAAACATTTACTGGCATACGTCTTTACATTAAATGGGTTTTCAGTTAAAGAAAGTTTGCATGACGTCTACACGAATGTCAAGACTGCTATAAATGTATGAAATGAACATGCCAAACTAGAACTTTTAAATTTTTTGAAGGTTTACATAGGGCTTGCAAACCTCAGATGATGCACACATTTGATATGTGAATCTCCTTTCTTGGGATTCACCTTAGCCAGGTTCACAAATTATTTTATGCGGATTTCATCAGGTTCGCAAAATATTTATGAGAATCTCTTTGTTATTGAGATGTTGCGAGCTTCTTACGACATATATATTTATTGTGTGAACATTAGTAGGTTCGCTTGTGCGAAAGATAAAAATTTTCTAAAAAAGTTGACAATTGAAAGTTTGGGCATAAGGAGGACTAAAAATTTGCGAGGCATTTCCGAAATTGCGTCATTTTACAAGGACAGTACAATCACTTGCTGATTTCAAAATGTAGGCAATATTTGTTGCATGGATTATAAGTCCAGATCATCTGTCGATTTGGTGTGATTCGAGAGAGAGTTTGTTCAAGTTTGTAAGATGAGTTCAATGAGTTGAGACATAAGCTGCCGGTTGTTGTTTTTTTTTTTTGGCTATGCTATGGGAAAATCCGCAATACTGAGTACACATTGACAGACCTCTAGTTGGTAAAACCCTTGAGATCCCTCCTTCTCACTTGAGAGGACACCCAACTTCAACCTTATGGCAAGGAACGCCTTCCATGAGTTTTGAATCAGTCACCCCATGGTAGATGACAAATTATGGTCGCCCCTAACCAAGAAGGCAGAGTCCTTGTGGACGAGCTGCTGATACAGATTGATGAGCCAATCAGAATGAAAGTTGTCCAACTTGGTTCAACTCGTGTAAGCTCATCGAGGAATCACATTAAAGATTAAACAGTTTAGACATGTTGCATGGCTTACATAGTTTTTTTTTTTTTTGGATAACGAGGAGAAACCATTGTTTTGATTTGGATATCTCATTATGAGCTGAGAGGTGCTACCTTGATGGTAGCACTGTTTTAGTGTCCATGGTGTAAAATTCCACAATTTTTTTCCCATCCACCGGGGATAGTTTCCTGTTCACTTCAGTCCTGCAGCAAAGAACGTGCACCCTAGATATTGAACTCTCGACGTCCTTCAACTTGAATTTCTTAAATAGATCCACCGGGCCGGATGTGCATAGCCCTCGTAGGATAAGTTTGGTGTGAGGTTACTAGTGTCAATTAAGGGTGGGGAATCCGCTGGGTGTCTCCATGGGCCAAGCTGACCCGGCTGGGGTTTGGGCAAAGGTTTTAGGCCAGGGCCCGTTAGGTACTGGGTCGAAACCCGGCCTGTTATATACATGGACCGGGCCTGAACCTGCCCACAGGCTACCAGGCCTAGGCCGGCCCGTGAGCCTACGTTATTTATTATTATTTTATTAATATAAAAATTAAAAAACAACTCTTGCATAGTAACTTGGTAACTATTACTAATTTACCTAATTAGTTACATTAATTTTATAAAAAACTAGAAAGATAATTAATTGAGTACATAAAAAGTTGAGAACTTGTTAATTATTACTATTTACAAATGGATTTGGGCCTGGTGGGACCGAACTCGGCTCGCTTCACATTGGCCCAATGGGCCAATGAGCTAGGCCATGGGCTGCTCTTCAAACTCGAGCCCGTTCAAAACCCGGCCCATTAGTAAACGGGCCGGGCCGACCAACAAATTGTATTCGGGAAATAGTGCCATACCTGGCTAAAGTGGGGCCCTGTTAAACTTCATGAAGGCCATGCAGTCATCGAACTCCTCCAGATGGAGCCTTGGCAGACTATGACTTCTGGATTTGCAGCCAACCTGAATAGGGCCAGGAAGGTGATGGAAAGGTCTCGGCACCATGAGTCCAGCCCAAAGAATAGTGTCTCCAATTTGGATCTGATATGCTGCTTAAAAGGTGTAACTAGCCTAACCATAGTCCTGATCCGTGCTTTCATTTTGTGTTTGAGCTCCATTACCAAGGCCATGCCACAACCTTGCACTTACTCCTAATAAGTTGTGCCCAAGGCTTTTCCTCCACACGAAATGAGCACTGCCATTTTTCCAATAGGGCCAGGTTGAATCTGTCACACACACAAATCCAAAGCCTTGATGAGTTCATAATTAACCAAGTTTTTGCTGTGGTAAGAAAAATCAAAGGATGAAGTTCTCTTTCTCATTTATTAGGGAATTGTGGTGGTGATTGTTTATATCCTATGTCACATAGACACGCCATAGGGGGTGTCCTACCCATGTCGACACGCCAAGACACTGGTGCTGGTATTGGATTCAGTTCGGGTATGTCCTGGGTCGGTCCAACCCAGACCCGACCCAAACCTATTGTTTTTAGGGTTTTTGACCTTGGTCAAACCAAGGTCAAAGGGGCAGGCCATTTTGGTCCTGCCCTCACCATGATACCCTCGACCTCTCTCTGGTCTCGTTCTCCCCCCGAACCCCCACCTTCCCCCCTCTCTCTCGTCTCGTTTCTCAACAAAGACCCGGCCCAGAGAAAGAGAGAGAGAGAGAGAGAGTAGAAGCGGAGGTGGAGGAGAAAAGTGAAGGAAAGAAAAAGAAGGTGAGAGAGATATAGAGATAACGGGAGAGAGAGGCAATGTAAAGTACCTATTCCGCCTCTTCTCCTCCTCCTATTTTGAGCTCCTATTTCTCCTTCGGTTTCAGACCCAGAGAGAGAGAGAGAGAGAGAGAGAGAGATGGGTTCATTCCCTTCTCACCTCCTCTTTTTATTTTTTAAAATATTATAATTTTACTTTTCCTCCCATTCTTTATTAAAAATATCTGCCAAACCTTTCTTTTATAAAAGATATCAGTCTACCTCTCATGTTTATTCAAAACATCAATAAAATTAAATTTTTTATATTTACAAACATGGATCTTGGATTGAAGCCCATAAAATCATTTCTCACACATACACTATATATATAGTCGTTTGCCCATACCTGCATTTTTTGAAAGTGTCGTGTCGTACCCTCCATACCTGTACCCATACGATAGCTTAATTATCTCAGGCCGAATTGTTCTATGCGTTGTCATTGAGCTACTATGGGTATGTCCTTTTGATGTACTCCAAATTGAGAGAAAAGGAAAAAGCATAATGGCTACTGGAAGGTTGGAAGAAATTATTAATTTTAGGGGAGAGAAAGGCTGAAATTTTTTTTTGTGGCAAAACTTCACTTGATAGTGTTATTTGTCTTGGTTGTGGCATGTTTTGATGCTAGAAAAGGAGGTTATGAATGATAATGGTGAGATGTGGTGTTCTTGTTGAAGATGGTGATGATGATGGTGACGATTGTGGTGTGACGTTATAATTGTCAGTCGCCTAGTTGAGGGATAGAGAGTTCAAGTCTGGTGTTATATGGAGAGAGGCACCTGAATCTGGAAAGTGTTATGTGAGCTATTGAACTGTCCACCTGAACAGACACCCTTGTTGAAAGTTTTTGCCACATTCTCGACTAGAGTTGTTATTATTGTTGAACCTCCGGTTAAAGTTTGCTTCTGGAGCAACATGACTGGATATGATGGAGTCGGCTATATGAGCTTCCTCTAAAAGAAGTACGATGTGAAGTTGATTTATGTAGATGGGGTCGGAACATGTAGATATGGAGACTCTGAAGGCCACATACTCATGAGAAAGAACTCAAAATAAAAAGAACAAGGTCTTCATCTAGGACAGGTTTGCCTGCCATGGCCAATTGGTGGGCGATAGATTTTGCTTTTTGGAAAAGCTCATTAATACTTTTCTTTCTTTTTTTGAGTGTATGCAATTGATCTTTTAATTGCAACATGCGAGATCAAGAGTGGACTGCATATGTTTCTTTTAAGGCTTTCCAAACCTCATATGAGGTTTTCAAACCAACGACCTATGTATGAACAGGTTCAGATAGAGGAGATAAGCCAAGTAAGAAGTAATTGGTCTTGGCATTGCCATTTAATGAACTCAAGGTTGAGTGTTTGCTTTTCATCTTGCGTGAAGAATTTGGCTAGGCATGGTTTTGACCCATCAATGAATTTATGCAGGTCATACGAGGTCAATAGTTGGATAAATTGAGACTTCCACGACAAATAGTTGTTTGTAGGCAACTTTTTGCTCAAAAAAATATTGTAAGGTAGTCGAAGCAAGGAGAATAAAATTTATCTCTAAGGTTGTGCTTGATGATGTTGACGAAAATACGACTCTCAGGGCTTGCTCTGATACCATAAATGAAAACAAAAAAATAAATAAAATAAGAGATCAATCACACACACTGCACATGCACATGATTTAAGGTGGTTTGAATCTGAATCATCTTACGTCCATGACCCTTCCCCTTAACGGTTTTCTCTCTTGGTGAGGGTTAAGCTTCATTAACATATATATATATATATATATATATATATATATATATATATATATATATATATATATATATATATATATATATATATATAGTACAAGAGCAAGGTAGCCAGGATACATGGTCTACAAGAGTTCATGTTTTGGAAGAGTCCCATTGTGGACACTTGGACGGTTTCTCGTGTGAGGAGTCTTTGGTACATGGGAGACCCAAAGTACAATCTTGAGTTGGTTTGCCTTTCTTGGACTCCTTGATGGATAAGGATTCTTGATTCATGTGGACTTCTTGAGTCTGTTTGATTCCTTCTTGGTGTCAGATTCAGAGCCGGCTATTGGATCCTGGTATGATATTCTAACAGTAAGATGCCCTGACTTTGGTTTAGCGGATGTGACCTAGTCCATAGATGGATTGGCATGACATGAACCAGAGATGAATCAGTTTAAGCTCATCGTCCCGGTGAGGATGTGACTTGTCTACATGCATATAGGTCTGGAGAATTTTGAAGTATAAGCCGTTACACCTGAACTACTGTTTATAACATTCTGTTGGTTGTGCTTGGGTTTCATGATTTTTATAATTTCTAATGATACTGATCACCAATCTTGGTAAAACAAAAGGAAAAAAAAACTGTTTCCTTCACTAGGCACTAGCATACCTCAACATGAGATGTTCTACGCCAACTCATCATTTAACTTGCTGCTGGTTCTGTGGGCTCTAATGATTTGATAATTACTAAAGAAGTTCGCTGATATTGATAGAAAAAGAACATGGCTAAAACCTTCTCTTCCTTTCATAGGTTCTGTTATTCTGAGAGCACAGGAATACCTCGACACGAGATTGCTTTGGATTCAAATGGCAAGAGATTGTTAGTCACTTCAGATTTAACTAGATCCCCTATATATCATCATGTAAGCCCATTCCTCGAGAATACACATTTCTTGTTTTCCTTTTCATGAGCGTCATTGTTTGTCTTGATGCATTTTCAGGTTCAGGGTAACTTGGGTGGGCTAAAGACTCTTCCACATAGCGCTCCAATAACCACGGTAGATTGGCACCCCACATTTCCAATTTTCTTGACTGGTTCGGCTGATCATTCTGTTCGGGTTACTTCCATTTTGTGACTGTTTGCTGGTTGTTTTTCTGAGTTGTGCATTATCATTGTCAATTTCTTTCGGCTTTTCATATGTATTACAAATCCAAGTTATGTGATTTCCCATGAATATATACACAAAGGTCTTGGTAATAGTAATAACCAGGTCTCTGCTAGGACCAGGAGGGAACTGCTGATGTCCCAACCCAGTCAACATGTCTTAATCAACGTGGGTAGGTCCAGCTCTAGGTCTACGTGGTAGGGACGCCTTGTGAACGTCAGCAAGTTGACAGGATGTCACAAGTTCGAAATCCACGAAGGGTTTTCTTTGCCGCAAGGTCTAAGCTGGGCCTTTTTCGCTTGCTCGAGATTGATAGCCTGATGAATACGACCAAGCCCTGTTTTAATTCTATTTTTTATATGTAAATAGCTTGTTCTAATTATATTTTTCCCAGATCCAGTATTGCAACATGTATTTCAGATTCAACTGTTTGCATTTCAGACTTGGATCTGGTAAGATCCAGTCCAAATCCAATCTGTTTGTCTCATAGGGACATATTTAACATTTCTACATGACAGGTCACTTGCACATATTGATAATTACTTCACCCCGAGACATGCGATACAATTTACAAAATAAAAAATGCCAAAAGAGATCTTCGACTCATGCTTGTGTCAGATCTAGCACACAACTTAGTCTGAGGAGCACAACTACCATTGAAACATACACTGCCATCAAGCATCATATCCAGATGCCAAATTGTTGAAAGATGCCACATGCCCAATCCCATGTTGAAATTTATTCATCTACCAGCAATGAAAGGTTAAAAGCAGCAGAAGACAGTCCCAAAAGCAGTCTATGCAAAATATACACAGATATGTACAGTGATTGAAGGGTGGCCATGAGATCACCAAAATGGACACCAGCTGAGCAGGCATTAAACAGGAAGAAAGTCAGATGTCATACCATAGTTACGGGAAGTGCTTCCTAAAAGGGGAAGTGCACTTCCCTGGAATTGCGCCTCGGAAGTGGGAAGTGCCATGCTTTTGAAGAAAGTCACTTTCCGTTTTGGGGAAGTGCGCTTCCCAAATCTCTGGCATCATTTTTGTTTTCCACTTGTTTTTTCCTTAATTCCCCTTAGCTTCTTCTTTGTTTTTTATGTTTTTCATGTTATTATTATTATTTGCTTACCCCTTGTTTTCCTTTTGCTTCCCCTTTGTTTTTCCCTTCATTTCCTTCAAGTTTTCTTTTTTTTTTTTACTTACACGCTTTCACAATCGCTTCCAAAATAAATCTCGTTTCACGCTTCATGCTACTTTTTTACACTTGCTTTCTTGTTTTTGCTTCATGTATCACTTCCCGTATCCATTTTGCTTCTTGCTAACTATGCGAAGCAGGTTATATGTTCCCCCTCTGAACAGGGCAGTTAGCTACATCTCATGATCGGGGGTCCCAAAGAGCACCACGTATGTAAGCATGTGTGTCTCGTATCCCCATGTTTGTCAGCATTAATTAGCGTTGGAGTTTGATGTGATTGCAAAGACTTAAGTACCCTCTCCTTCATTGGTGCAAAAAAAATGACGGTTCTTGAAAAGGAGTGGTTGTAAAGACTTAAGTGCCCCGAAGATGATTATTTAAGACCCAGTCTCTGCACTGCAGGATTATCCGAGAAAGAAATCTCCCCTGGAGGAGGCCATGAACATCAACCCTCTTACTCTCTCTCTCTCTCCCTTCTATTTCTGCTTCTGTGCACATCCATTAGAGGATCATACATTGCTCCATCAAGCACCGACTGACCTGCACATTGACTGTTGTGGAGCCTGATTCAAAGTTTTTACCCTTACAGGAGGAGGGTTTGGGGGCTCATCCCAGCGTGGGTAGCATCATTCAACTCTCACTCTCACTCTCCCTTCTATTTCTGCTTCTGTGCACATCCATTAGGAGATCATACATTGCTCCATCAAGCACCGACTGACCTGCACATTTACTGTTGTGGAGCCTGATTCAGAGTTTTTACCCTTACAGGAGGAGGGTCTGGGGGCTCCTCCCAGCGTGGGTAGCATCATTCAACTTGAAGAGTTATGGAGTCTGATTCAGAGCTTTTACCCTTACAGAAGGGGGGTCTGAGGGCTCCTCCCAGCGTGTTCATGGTCTTTTGCCCTTACAGGAGGGGGGATTTACATTTCGTAGAACACCCATCACCGGAATGAGATAAACACCCGTCACCGGAACGACGGCTCCGCTGAGACCTCCTCGCTAGGGAGAGGAAGACGACGTGGTGGAGCTTCTGCTGGCCATCCTCAGCGCGACTGCACCGACTGAGTTGCTATCGAGGAGGAGGGCGAGAACGGTGACTCTTAGCTTGGGCAATCTTTCTTTTGATGATTGTGGTTGTAATGTATCGTTGAAGTTAAAATGGGGAATTAAATGACAATAGAAATTGCTGAAATACTTAATTTAATATGGTTTCGTACTGGATCTGGTACTAGGAGGCTAAGATACGCTCGCGCTTGCGCTCGAGCAATATATCTAATACGTGGTACGGTTGCAATTTATTCTTTGGTAAAGTCGTTGCATCATTATATATTAGAACAAAAACAATTTACATATTTTTTTGGTTAAAATTTTGGGGTGTTACATTGAGCCTCATTATACTTATGTTGCATTTATTGTGTCATGTCGGACACCCATACTTTTTTGTCATGGAGCAGGTTCCATCTCTATCCATCTGTAAAGCATCCTTCATACTCTAAAGTAAAAAATATAAATTTGTGGGTAATTTTTCCAGTTTTCACGGGCTAATTTTTCCAAGGCCAATTTTTTTTTGCATTTCAAGCCAAGGAACGCCCGTGCAGCACTAGGCCCTGCGGTTTAGTCAGCCTCACAACACGTGCTTCCTACACGTAAACTTCTTACCTAGCGGAATGTCAACTTAGCAAACTCTTCTTTCTAATAAGTCCTTTTGAACATGGTCCATCGCGTATCTGATCGCCACTTTCGTGCAGAGCCGTCCCATACCGGCTAGCACCTTCAACCGCCAAGCCAACCATGCCTTACTACTCCCACAAGCAAGCACATGTTGGCAATAGCTGAAATGTGCCTTCACGGCATTACCGACTTAACCAACATCCATCACTGGTCATGAGGAGCATGACACATCCCGAAGCCTTTATCGATGTATGCCATGCCTCCAACTATCATTGCGAGCCAACCTTTCTGAATTCCAGCCATCCACACCAACAACGCACAAATGGCTTAGCCTTGCGTGCCATGGAGCAGATTACGATCCCATGGGCACACCCATACCATAACCTCACCACAGAAGAGACAAGATCTTTCAACCCCCAATCCGCAGACCAGTTGATGATTTTCTGTCATAGCAAACAACACCACCCAAACTCGTTCGCTGGCATTGTGCACTCACTTGCACAACCCCGTGCCACTTGGCACGGTTGGGACCGCATCGCCGCACCAAGAGCCGCCTGCCTGCGCACCCGAGGCCTTTGCCTACGCCCCATGGGGAATTTGAACTACACACGGACACCCCCATGCACTCTCAGTGTTGCCTGTGCGATATAAGAGACCTGCTGTTTGAATGAGTTACAAGTATGTAAAAATGTCACCACTAAACCATAATAAATCCAAACAATTTATTTCATGAAGAAATTGTTTATGAGTCTAAATTTGTTTCTTTGTTTGCTATGTTTCTTCAATAAGTGTTGTTGCCTCCATGACAGTCTCTTCAATCATCATTTTATAATCAATAAATGAAGAATTTTCTACATAAACAAAATGGACAAACTTGTGATTGAAAAATCATTTTCATATCAACTAATAAAAGTAGGCATCAACTCTTTATTTTAAATATGATATCAAATCTTGTAGATGCCTAATCATATGCATTGCAAGAAGATATCGTTTTTGTTTTTTTTTCTTTTGTTCACAAGATAAAAATGCCAGAAAAAAATGAAAGCTTACAAAAAAAGATAAAGCAAATAGTAGATATTCATTAAAATGGAGACAAAAGGTTTACTTTTATACTTTTCTTTTATGTTTTCCTTTTTAGATATAATATAATCATCTAAATAAAAGATATGTGTTAATAGCAATATGTATAACATCTGATGATCATGAAACGAAAGGTATAAAAATTAATTTATGCTAAATAGAAAAACAAGTACTAAAAAATAATAAAAAACAAACAAAATTTATGGCATTGATTGGTTCACTATGGTTTCACACAGGATAGGACCAAAAACACTTTACCAACTTTCATAAACTTTTTCTCATGTAAATTTTTTCATAAGGGTTTTTATAAAAATGTACATACTCATAAGCATGAAGATGTTTAGAATTCATCAGTCACTTTTTAGAAACAACTATATTCAATAAATTTAATCATCAAGGGCAAACAATACACTAAATATAGATTTTTTGTAGTGCAAAGTTTATGACCACATCAGATAAACAACCACATAAAAATGAAGGCATACCAAATTAAGAAAACAAAGCGAAAAACAAAGACACATGAAAATGAATTAAACAAACAAAAAGACAATAGAATATTGAAGATGCAAAGATAATTCGAGAACCATGCATTGCTTTTACAAAATAACTTATTCATGTTAATGTTCAGTTAAAATAACTTATTCAACTATTAAAGATGTGCTTATAAGAATATCTCGTCATCGATGATGTCCCAAACGCTAAAAAAGTCATCGATGAAGTGTCATCATGTGACATAAAGAAAACAATAGCGCCGAAGAATTTTGCTGAAAAATAGTCACCAAAAATTTTTAACGGAGGAAACATGGTGGAACAAAAGGGGCAGGGGACTACAAAAAAAAACTAAAATACGAAAAAACTCCTAAAATGCAAACCATCACTTTTTAAAAAATGAAGTATTAAATTTAATGCTCGTACGAACATTTACAAAAACATGAGAAGATTCACATTTAAGTCTTGAGAAAAAATTGCAAATCACATGTCTAATGTATAATTGTTTGAAAAGTCCGCAAATGAGGTCACAAGATCCGCACATACAGAGGATGTTCACAAATAATCTTGTGAACGTTATGAGGATATCCACAAATGAGTGAGAACATTCACAACGGGTATTTGCAAATATCAACAGACATTTGCAAACCTTATTGAGGAGTGTTTAGTTAAAAGAGGTCAACGGGTTTGTAGCAAACTTCAACACACACATATTGGATGTACTCTTGAATATATATATATATATATATAGAGAGAGAGAGAGAGAGAGAGATGAACATATTAAGCCCACTTTTCTCATTCTGCCATGTTAGACTCCATAGTTTGAAGTGTTTTATGATAGATCTGAACTGTTAGATTAGCATGCTTGATTTAGTGGAAATTGACTCTTGGATCATGTTTTTTTGACAAAAAAATATATTTTTTTATGAGCCAGAAAAAATTGATACCTTCATAGCCATTGATTTTGGATCATCGAAAAAACCTATATGCAGGTCAGATTCCAGTGATCCAAAAGCTGGTTCCCACTATACAAAACCTATAGATCACATCTATGATGTTAGATGTGAGAAAAAAATAAAAAAACTATGATTTTTGAAGGGGCCTAATGGGGCAGAACCAACGCATTACTATATATATATATATATATGAGAAAATATTACCTACCATCTTGAGTAAGGAACATCTTCGTTAGAACTCGTAAAGGAAATTTGTTTTAACCGAATTTGACTCCATGAATGTGTTCAGCATGGTCAAAATAGTAGGAACTGAACCTTGGATAGTATTTTTTTAACGAAAATATATGATTTTTTGAGAGTTAAAATTTTGAAACATTGTAAGTTGTTGATTTATCAACCTTGGGAGGATACAACATATATGTTAGAAAAACATGATCCAATGGCTAAACCAACCATGTAAATCACATAGGGTTTGTGAAAAAAAAAAGGTAAAAAACTAAAAACTTGAAGGTTTTTACTAGGAGGTTCCTTACTCACGTGGGTATCAATTATATATGTATATATAGAGAGAGAGAGCGTAGGTGCTTAATGGGTTTTTCAGGGGGTTTTGTTTTATTTTTAAATTCTAATCATTGATCTATGTACTTGATTTTATAGGGATCATCTCTTGAAGTGTTCGATTCCGACACATGCATGGATTTTTATAAGGTTCTAAAAATCGCGGTCTAATTTTTTCTAAATTTTCAAGACTCCAAATATCAGTTTTTCATCAAAAACACATGATCGAGGTGTGGATTCCTCGTAAATCAATCATCCCAACACATTTATGGGTCAGAACTGCCAAAAAAATACCTGAAGAGCAGAAAAGCCCATTAAGCACCTAGGCTCCTCTCTCTCTCTCTCTCTCTCTCTCTCTCTCTCTCTCTCTCTCTCTCTCTCTCTCTCTCTCTCTCTCTCCTGTATACATGTTGGATTCCTATGATCCAAAATCAGATAATCACTAAATGTTCACATCTATGGTGTTGAATGCGACAAAAAAAAAACAAAAAAACAAAAAACATTATTTTTCTAAGTCAATTATATTTACGATCGATTGTAGCATATATATATATATATATATATTAGGGGTGTAGCTGCGCAATCCATAGGAGTGCAGCTACAAACGGAACTTTCCTGAGCGTCCATCGCATGTGTGTGATGGGCGCTCAACATTTTTTCCCACCAAAAATGCTGAAATCCCGTAAAAGTCACACAAACAGGCCTCTAGTGGCGGTTCTAAAGGTCCCAATTCTGCCGGCCCTTTAGCAGCACTCAAAACCGCATAAACAACTTTTTTAAAAAGGTGCGTGCATCCCCTAGGTGGTAATAGCGACGCTTTAATGCGTTGCTAAAGGCCCCAGTCTCCAAGGGAACCGGGACCTTTAGTGGAGCTTCAAAAATAACGCTAAATAAAAAACTCAAAAAACAGCATTTTTTGCGAGTTTTGCACCCTTTTTGCGTAGGCACACTCGATGGATGGCCAGCGTCATTCCACTGTAGCTGCACAGCTAAGGGTTATTTAACTATGCTTTTTTCCCTATATATATATATAGTAATGCTACGGTGCCCGGGGAGTACAAACTCCCACGTTCTAGAAATCATGGTTGTAGGATCATGTTTTTTGAACATAAAAATAGGATTTTTTAAGTCATGAAATTTTGATACATTGTGAGCAGCTGATTTTTAAAGGTCTTAAAAACATACATGTATGCTATAATCACATGATCCAAAACTTGTTTTTCTACTAAATAATGGTTATACATAGTATCTATAGGGTTTTGATAAAAAAAATCAAGAATTTTGAAAATTTAAAACTTCAATTAAGCGAGAGTAGGTACGGCGCACCCCTATAATTACCAATATATATATATATATATAGAGAGAGAGAGAGACACAGAGAAACCACCCTTGTGATCAGAGACCTAGCCGCGCTGGCTCTGCCTGCCATACTATTAAAAAAATGATCATATCAAATAAACCACAAAGCTTTGCCCTTTACAAAAACAGTATGGGCACCATGCTTAATCGCAAGAATACTCAAACAAGGGATCTCCACCAATAGTACAAATGACAAATCAGGTGTAGGATTGTAAATGATAGGAACATCAAGTGTACAAACATCAGCTGCAGGAAAAGGCATCCCTTCCAACAGCATGGACTGCTACTTATGCTTTGGGGCGCCCACTGTTACACCACGCCGTCTGTTCGGAACAATGTCCTCGGTGCCTTTCCTCATCATGGCCACAAACTCGTCATAGTTGATCCTGCCGTCCTGTATCAATTGCGAGAAAAATGGAAAAAATGTAAATGGTCCACCAGAGAATTTACTTGATGAAATCATATAAGGAGATCTCCCGGAACTTTGATTCCATTTTCGGAAATGCATTCCATTTGAACCATCAGCCTTGAAATCATATGATTCAGAACAGATTAGGCTCTGTTCAGGAGCCCATGTTAGAAAACAGACAGAATGGGATGATGGGAGTGGAGAAGAAAATGACTAACGAGAGTGGAGTTGTCAACTACTTCCCTTTTATGATTTCATTGTAATGGGGGAGAATGGGAGGTTATCTCCACTCTCATCTCTCAAATCCGGGCTTTCAGACAGCAGCAGGGGTAAGGTGGGATTCACTGAATCTCCATCTCCCCTCCCATCTCCGGCTCCCAAACAGAGCCTTAACATCTCCAGTTTCAATGATATAGAGTGCAATGTGGAAATGGTTCCTGATTCTAGAAGAGGAATTCAAGATTGCTGATAAAAAGGAAAAAAAGGATCAAATCTATGCTATGTCACATGAATATAGCTGTGGGTACTGGGATACAGCTATTTTTATGAAGTTTCTAATATGACTTGTATAGAAGGGGATACTGAAAGGGAGTCAAAATAGAGTATCCGTGTGACATAGGCTTAATACATATTGATTGGACTTCTTCGGAAGTTGCAAGACTTTTAGGTCTTGACATCTAGAAAATTCATCATACTTGGCTTTTTTTATTTTGCCTTTCAGCTTAGCCACTTTCTATGATGGTGGAGATTGGGAGAGGCGTAGGTAGAACTAGTGACATCCGTAGAGAGGGCATTTGGTTGCACATCTCAAGAGAAATGAGTTTTAGAATTTAGACAGAACCTAAATTTATCTCACCCATGTTTGTTTCACAAAACAATGCCGACTCATGAATGAGAACCAGGAAAAACTCACTGAACAGGTAAAACTTGCAAAGCATGGTAAATTCCGTGTGTTGCACTAAAAGCATTTCAACTATCTTAACAAAATACCCTCTTATGATACTTATTTAGCATAAATTTGTTGGAAGCCAAATCTGTATCTTCAATAAATAACCTCTTTTGTGATCTGTCCTCCAGATGATCTCACTCAGATGACACCAGACATCAATAGGTGGTTGGAGAATCATCCAATTTCACATGGAGTCTCCCGATTTCTTTAGCTTGAAATGATCAATAAGCTCCAAATACTAGGTTGAGAAATGATCAATAAGCTCCAAATACTAGGTTGAGAAATGACTATCCCCAGAAAAAAACAAAACTGTCACAAAGACATGGGTACCATACTACCAATTGTGACTTAACACAGGTTCAAGATGTGAGTTCATAAATTTTTGAAATAAAACATGACAATAAAAGTTTCCTTAGTTTTTTAATTAAAGATTTCAATATATAAGAAAAATTCTGAAAATTTGTAAAAATAATAAAATAAGATTTGTACTTATTATAGCATGACTGATCTGACCCCTTGGACAGGGGACTCTAAATGGTGTGTTCCTGTGAAATAGAAATAATAATATAATGCTCTAGCTGGATGCGATAGAACTCCTAACTTTGCACCATGATACTAGCATATCTAGTGACCAGGAAAATTGATATAGACACATGTTTGTTTGAGAGATACTGTTTCGGTTTATGTATTTATGTATTTAAGATTTATCAATTTGAAGTTTCGAACAAAAATCATCTTACACCTACAAATATAAAAATTTATAAAAAGGACAGAAAACTAATTTTCCTTAATATCTGATCAAACAAGAAACTTGATCACTTACATAGTCTGTATCAACTTCTGCTATAATTTCATTTATTGTTTTCTTATCCCCCATATTGTACTGTTTAAGGGCTTGTTCCAATTCTTCAACTGTAATGTACCTGAAAAAAGAAAGCACCAAAAAATTTATTTGCTTAAAATAACGAATTGTAAACTATGAATAGAAACTTGAAGAAAGGCCAGTTTAGGATGAGAATGGTACCCGCTTCCATCTTTGTCAAAATACTGAAAAGCTTTAAAGAGGCGGTCTTCTTTATACATTTTATTCATGTGCATCGTTGCAGTTATGAATTCAATGTAATCAATAGTCCCATTGCCATCAACATCAGCCTGCAGCTTAGCCAAAAGCATATCACTAAGTTGTTAAAAGAACAAGAGACCTTTGAAGGTTCAACAAATTCTGGGAGAATAATACTGCAACACAACAGACATTTTTTCATGAAATATTCTCAATGCTTAAGATCTTTTGGTTTATAAAGAAATGGACAAGAAGCCAGTGTAAAACAGCGAACCACAGTTCGTAAGATTAATGTACAGTATAAGAATAATCTAACTAAAAATGAACCAATTATAATAATCATTGTTTATGTTACTTGATGAAGCTAGATCAGTATCTCAACACAGGTAGTCTGGTCAAAACTGATATCTACAACCATGTTTTTTCACAATGCTTGAGCAATTGAGACACACTTAAAACTTGTGTGAAACAGGTGAAATGCACCACAATGAACATTGTATCCGCAAGGTATTTGACTAGCAGTCTAGAAAAATCCTAAGAATGGAGCAAAAAATAACAGAGATAATCTTCACTTGAAGAATTAGATACATCCAAATGCAGGATAAAGTATATCATCATGCTATTGAATTAGGAAGCTATTGACTTCCAATTCAAGAAGGAATCCTAGGTAGTTTAGATATTTAGAAGGCAGGAAGTTTCCAGCCAGGTAGGATGGGCCCACAAGGGGGGGGACGTCCCACTCTCTTGGGATTTTCTTCCTACATTAATTAATTACTTAATTAATTCAAATCCAATTAAGTCCACATTTCTAAATCCGAATCCAATTTACTTATAACTCCATTTCTGATCCAAATTTCTAATATCAAATCCATATCCACACCTAATTAAATCCAAATTCCAATTCATATTTTAATTAAATCCAATTTCAAAATCACGTTAAATTTTTTCTAAATTCAATTCAAATTCCTAATTCACATTAAATTAAATTCTAGTCAAATTCAATTGAAAACCAAATTCACTCATGATTGACATGAGTACTAAACTCTAATTTAAATCAAATCAAATCCATAATTGAGACATAAAATTCATCTTTATTCATTTAATAAATACCAAAAAATCACGGATATTACATCCTTTCCCCCCTTAAAAAGAATTTCGTCTTAGAAATTCGATACAAAATCATCAAACCAAAGAACTATCAAATCATAGTTCAACATGTTTTCACTACGCACTCTGATCGAATAATTTAACCTCAAAACAAATTTTTGTATCAGTTCCTAGGCTTTATGGTTAAGCCTATTCTGTGATGTCCTTAACATTTATTTCTAAGTTCTCGAATTCACACAAAAATTCATAACACATAGGCACAACACACAAATAGAGAATTCAACAACTAAATTGAAACGTAGTTATAGAGCGATGTTGGGTTGCTAGACGGCCCGTGAACCGAAAATTGTATCCCTGCTTTGATACCATGTATGTAACACTGAAAATTTTTAATCCAAAAAAAACACATTTTTTACCCGAAAAATACATATTTCTTTTAAATTGTTGGTTCTAATATGTAATGATGCAACGGCTTTGCCAATAGCTATGCTCCAACCATACCAAGCACTAGACAACCTGTCTGAGCGCAAGCGGGAGCATGTTTTAGCCTCTTAGTACCAAATCCAGTATGAAACAATCATTATCAAACCGATTGAATACGTTACATAACAGAATCTCTTTATAAAACAACTAAAACATTGTTTTTCTTTTTGGTTAACAACTTTGGGCGGGTTACAGGCATTTAAATACATTGCATTCAACCATAAAGGAAATTAAATGGTTCACGATAAAAACCAGAGGTTTATACATCTAGTCTTAAATTTAAGAATTTAAATAATCAAAAGACAGACCCCAAGTTTCAAATTATTGGTTCACATGAAACCCCCCTTAGCATCCCGCAACTACTCCATAATTACTCACTCATTGCCTGTATTTATATAAAATTGCAAGAGTCAAACTACGATGAGTCTTAATAGGAAACATATTATGAAGCGTGCATGCACAATATTAAGCATGCATGTAATCACCATTAATTCAGAACAAGATCATGATAATCATAACAATTAAATTCAAGTAACACTTTATCAAGGCATATCATCAATTGAACATTAACAACATTAAATGCATGCTTTCAATACCGATATAATATGAATGTAATTTCATAATAAAAAGGCGTACCTAATCATCGAATGCATTGTTCCTCTTGTTTACCAACTCTATCGGGTACTCGAATGGTATCCCACAAAATAGACGAGACCACTCAGGTGTTTATTATACTATATGTTTTATTTTTTCCCGAGTGACTAACTGAGTCGAACCCACTAGGAGCGGTCCACGATCAAGAAAAGCTTCCCTAGTGGCACACCAAATAAAATTGATTCTACACTTTTGCATAAGGACTGGACATACCACCTAGGACTAATATTAGTAGTCTAGCCCCCTAACTCCAAGGATCTAGGGACCAAACGAGTCATTACCACTCAAAGCATTTTTAATAATTTAATGATCTAGGGAGCTTGTACCACCTACACTCTCCAAGGTAGACTTGGGATTTTCGGTACAACATACTCTTGTGAGGTATACCCAAAATCCCAAATTAAGGTCATCCTTATTGTTAGAGATTGAAGGTTCTGAAGTTCAGCCACAAGAATAGAGAGAGAATGGAGGGGAGAACGTATGCTGCTGAAAAACCCTCAATAGGGATCTCGTATTAGGCTTTTCTTTTAGTATTTGTAATACAAATATTAGGGTACTAAAATACCCTCTACACAATAGACTAAAATACAAGTGAGCCATTAATAAACATGTGACATAATGAATTTGAGTTGGGTCTGGATCTCAGATTCAAACCCAACCCAGATATAATTGACGACTTCTTTTCACCCTCCCTCAAGTTGTACATGGTTTTGAACCATGAACAACTTGCCTTTCAACATCCAAAATCTGTCATTGATGAGTCCTTTTGTAAACAAGTCAACAACTTGATCAGTGGTCCGAACAAATTCAGGTTCAATTTCCTTCTCTTCAACTTTTTGTCTTACAAAATGTTGATTTATTTCAATATGCTTGGCACGACTGTGGTAGATGGGATTAAAAGACATGTTAATGGCACTTTGATTGTCACATAAGAGAAGACATCGAGATATCGATTCTCCTACTTCTATCAACAGGTGTCTGATCCAAGTTACTTCAGCTGTGGCAGCTGCCATTAATCTATATTCGACTTTTGTACTCGACCTGACAATGGCCTTTTTGTTTCCTACTGCTCCAGGAGACTAGATTTAGGCCAATGAAAACACGGTATCCTGAGACCGACCTGCGCTCATATGGATCTCCGGCCCAATCTGCATATGTGTAAGCAAGAAGTTCATGCGCGTCATGCTCATTCGTACTCTTTCTATACAAAAGACCATCTCCGATAGTTCCCTTCAAGTATCGAAGAATGCGTTTAACAGCTTCCATATGCCCAATATGCGGCCCATGCATGAACTGAGATACCTGATTAACTGAGAGACAATATCAGGCCAAGTGAAAGTGAGATATTGAAGCATCCCGACTATCATGTGATATCTTGTAGGGTCCTCATACAATTCTCCATCTTGGGAACTGAGTTTCTGATGAAGTACACTGGGTGTGCTTAGAGGCTTGCAATCTTTCATACCTGCCTTGCTGAGAACATCAATGGTATTCTTATGTTGAGTAAGTGTCATGATTTCAGTGGTCCTGTCAACTTCAACTCCAAGAAAATACTGCAGTTTACCAAGGTCCTTCATCTTAAACCTGTGATTCAAAAGCTCTTTGACCTGCTCAATATGCTCATTAGAATTACCTGTAATGATAATATCATCTACATATATCAACAACAATGTAACTTTATCTTTGCATTTGAATATGAAGAGAGAATGATCAAGAAGAGATCAACTAAAACCATATTTTTCTACTTCAAGAGAAAAACTGTTGAACCAAGATCGAGACGCTTGCTTCAAACCATATATAGTTCTCTTTAACTTGCATATGTATTCTTTGGAGTTTCCTTCTGCATATCCAATGGGTTGCTCCATGTATACTTCTTCTTTTAGATTTTCATGTAGAAACGCATTTTTGCATCCAGTTGACTAAGAGTCCACTATTACTCAACAACTAATGATAATATAATCCTAATGGTGCTCATTTTTACAACCAGACTGAAGGCTTCATCATAGTCTTGTCCTTGCTCCTGTGTGAAGTCTTTTGCAACCAGTCTAGCTTTATATCGCTCAATAGTATCATTTGGCTTGTACTTTATCTTATACACCCATTTGATCCAACAACATTTTTATCTTGTGGTATGGGAACAATATCCCAAGTACCACATTCATGAAGAGCCTCCATTTCTTCATTCATAGCTTCAATCCATCTTTTAGAATTTGTTGCTTGATAAAATGTTGTGGGTTGATCTTCCTTACCTAAAAAGGTTAAAAAGAGCTGGAAGTCCATCATGAAATTCTCATAACTAACCCACCTTTCAATCGGATGTAGAGGGCGAGCAGATCTTCTGGGAACAGAGGATGGAACAGAAACAGAAGAAGAGTTCATCTCCTAATTAGAGATAGGAGAAGTCTCCTTCTCTCGTCGAGAGTAAACAATGCCTTTATACCTTTCGGGAGGCAAGAGTGGTTCTGATTCCACGCTATCCTGAGTCTTTTGTGGGACATCAGGCATGATATTTTCCTCATTCCTTTGATCGCATTCTGAAGGGAAAATATCATCAGTACTAAAAAAGAGATCAGAGTTCAACAAGGGATGATAAACCTCAATTTCAGAAGGAGTGTTAACATTATGATCAAAGTTTGATTCATCAAAGACAACATTGTTGGATATTTTGATGCGCTTACTCACGGAATCATAACATCTGTACCCTTTATAATCATCAGCATATCCCACAAATCTGCACTTCAAGGCCTTATCCTGAAACTTGTGTTGTATTGAACTGTCAACATGAACATAACATACAAAGCCGAATATACGCAAATCATGATAATTTGGTTGAACGCCATACAAAGGAAAGTATGGTGATTTATCTTCCAAGATATTCATGGGCAATCGGTTTATGACATGTATTGTTGAATGAAAGGCTTCTGCTCATAAGGTAACTGGGAGATTACTATCATGCATCATACTCATGGCACTCTCGACAATATGGCGATGCTTCTGTTCAGCAATTCCATTCTGTTGGGGGTGTACGAGGGCAAAACACTCGCCTACTTATTCCATTAGTTTGGAGGAAATTAATAAAATCATTTGAAGAGAATTCACCCCCTCCGTCACATTGTAAATAGAGAATATTTTCATAGAATTGATTCTTAACAAAGGAATGAAAATTTTGAAATAACTTGAAAGTTTCAGATTTGCATTTCATAAAGAAGATCCATGTGAAGCGAGAATAGCTATCAACGAATATGAGATAATATCTAATTTCAGACATAGAGGAAACTGGGGCAAGACCCCAAACATAAGAGAGATAATTTCAAACGGTCTTGAAGCTCTTTTATTAATAGAATGAAATGGAAGAACATGACTCTTACACTGAAGACAGCAAGAACATTTTTTATTATCAACACTTAAACCTAAACTTGACTTGGGAATAAGACTGTTTGAAACAAGCTTTTCAATAAAATGACCACTACAATGACCCAGACGACCATGCCAAATATTTGGCTCAATACATTCGGAAAGACTAAAGACACTCTTAGGAAGTACTGAAGAGGGCAGTGAGGTGAGCTTCAAGGTGGAACCAACAGGCCGAACACGAGTAGAAGGATTCTCTTGAAAGACGTACATATTGTCTTATCGTTTTCCTTCAACGAACGTTTTCCTCGTGTGAAGGTCCTTGACACGAACAAAAAAAAGAGTAAACTCAACTGAAGCATTAATATCATAAACAAGCTTAGAAATAAAAACAATGTTTTTCTTGATGTTAGGGGCATGAATGACATTCGAAAGGGTGAGCGAGGATTTTGACATAGGAATAACAGAGTTTTCAATGTGAGAAATGAGGTGGTGAGATTCATCCCCAATGACTATACTATTTCTACCAACATAAGAAACAAGAGTTAGGAGTTTACCAGCATCACCAGTAACATGAATGGTTGCACCGGAATCAACATACCAAGTGCCCTGATCATTCTGTTTTAAGTTTAATTCAGCTAAGACGGGTAATAAGAGCTCATTGACTTCTCCATTGTTCCTCAAACTATTTGTCCTCATTCTTGTCTCTGATTGCTTTCCTCTGTTTTGGGGGTTGAACTAGCAATTAGCTTTGATGTCCCCTCTTTTGTTGCATAAAAAACAAGTTGGTATCGTCCTTTGTCTCTGCGGATTGGGAGGAATGTTGGGTGTAGGTAATATGCCATGACTTCGTTGTTCATTCCTTCCTTGACCACCCTTCTCTCTAAAATCATACCAACCACGTCCCCGCCCATAAGCAACCCATGTGGCAAGCACGTTTTGTGCTCCAATAGAAATATGAGTCTCTTCAGAAAATCCCTTCAAAGTCATCTCATACTGAAAAAGTTTGGCACGAAGATCTCCAAATGTAGGTAAATCTGGTAAACATAACAAGGAAGTAACTATCATATGGTAATCGGATCCCAGCCCGCTCAAAGTTTCCTACACCATATCCTTGTCACTAACTGCATACCCCAAGATGGCTAACTATAATACAACAACAACAACAACTACGCCTTCATCCCAAAACAATTGGGGTCGGCGATATGAACCAACAAAGAAAATCATTCTGGGTCTTCCACATGAATCCTTCTCCTTCAATCATTTTTATCCAATGTCATGTCCTCGATGAGGTTCAAAGCATTCATATCCTTTCCTATCATCTTCATCCAAGTCTTCCTAGGCCTACCCCGACCTCTTTTAACTAATATATTTTCCCATTTATCCATCCTTCTAACTGGAGCATCATTAGGCCTTCGCCGAATATGTCCAAACCACAGTAAACGATTCTCTCTCATCTTATTTTCAATGGGTGCAACACCTACCTTCTTATGTATCTCCTCGTTCCAAATCTTATCTTTTATTGTATTTCCACACATCCATCTAAGCATACGCATCTTAGCTACACTCGTTTTTTGAATATGATGTCTCTTGGCAGCCCAACATTCCGTACCATATAGTAAAACGGGCCTAATAGGCGTCCTATAAAACTTTTCCTTCAACCGCAATGGCATTCTACGATCGCACAACACTCCAGTTGATCTGTAATAGTCTTCATTTTATTCAAGTATTCTATGATAGTCATAGAATCCTTTTTCAACATTTGAAACTCCTTTAAAAACAGTACTCTGGCATGAGAAACTTGATAATATGTTTGAACCAGTCGGTGCCATAACTACATAGCGGAGCAGTCATTTGGAATTGCCACAAGCACTTCTTACGACAGAGTAGAAGTGATATAGGCCACCAACGCCTGATCTCGCTTCATCCAGAATACATATTCTGAATTTCTGATATATGTAATAGAAGAGTCTCCCTTACCATTCTTATCTTCTTGTGGTATGAACTCTGGAGGAACTGGGACAGAACCATCCAGATGTCCGAAAAGATCCTGACTTCTTATAAACGGAATAATTTGTCTCTTCCAGGTTAGGAAACTGGAGTTGTTCAGTTTCTCGGACACGAGTTGACTGAGGAAGCTTGAGGAAAGACTAGATTGAGGAGGAAATGAATCCATACTCAAGAGAGGAAGAATATCAAAATCAAAAATGAAGATTCAAAGGAAATTCAAAAAGAAATGAGAAACAAAGGAGAAAGATGATTTTAGAGCAAGGTGGCAAGTAGAAGTCTGACTCAAAAGAAATTCAGAACAGAAATTAGATTTCAAACAAATTTTGCTTCACCTTTTTTTTTTAATTCAGACGATTTGCAGACCAAAAGCAGTAAAACAGATTTTGCTGTAAAATCTGTTTCGAATAAGACTCAATCAGTGTTGAGCACGTCACTTTGAAAATGGCGTGTTTTCTGAATTAAAAGAAAAGACAAAAGAGATTCAAGAGATTGATCAGCAAAGAGAATTTCAGTTAATTAAAAAGAAAGAAGATTATGCCTAGATCAAAGTTTGGCTTTGCATCTATTTTGGAAATCAGAAAAAGAAAACTTTGACATAATCATTTCAATTTTGAAATCACGCCTAGATCAAAACCTATGTCACAGGGATTCGGCCAGACAGGTGTCGCACCCGCGTCGACGCGATGCGGGTGCGCGTGCAGGTGCGGCACCCGGTGCAGTCAACCCAACCATGGGTGCGGTCAGCGCACCCAGAGTCATTTTCGTCTATTTTTTGGATTTAAAAGAAAATATATGCCCAATGAAATGGGCTGCGGAATTTTTAAAAAAAATCTTGGGGGGGGGGTGCTGCCCCCCTGCCTGCTGACCGGGTAGCAAGACCCGCGCCAGGGGGAACCCCCAGACCACCCTTATATATATATAATGAAATGGTGGTCTTCAACAAATGCACAAATAACTCACAAACAAGTGTATTGGAGACACTACAAGCATGACCCTTGAAAGGGTATAAAGGGAAGAACACTTGAAAAATAAATAATACTTTATTCATGAACAAAATGCTTAAGAAGCATAGTTATTTACATTGAAGGGGTTCACCCCTATATATACAAAAAAATGGGAGAGAGAGGAGAGCTCATTTTGAGCTCTCCAAAAAGAGACGTTGGATTCCAACGTCTCTTAATATAGCTGTTGGACTACAGTCCAACAACATTTATTATTATAGCTGTTGGACTATAGTCCAACAGCATTTATTATAGTTGTTGGACTACAGTCCAACGGCTACTTGCACAGTCAAGTTCCAACAGGAACTTGACTGGATCAAAATATCTAGTTTCTATTGAACTAGATGCTAAAAAAGAAAATAAAAAATATAGAAAAAGAAAAGAATAAAAGAAAATATAATAATATTAAATAATATATATATTGCAGTTTACATTTTAACACTCCCCTTCAAACTTACGGTACAATGAGCGAAAGTTTGTCTAAGAGGAAGTGAAATCTGGGAGCAGCGAGAGGCTTGGTGAAGAAGTCTGCTAATTGATATTCTGATGTAACATATGGCAGATCAATGGTTCCATGTAAGTACTCCTCTCTGACATAGTGACAGTCCATCTCAATGTGTTTAGTGCGCTCATGGAATGTCCGGTTGCTTGCAATGTAGATCGCACTTTTGTTGTCACAGCACATCTTTGAAGCTTGCGTTGCTTTAGCTCCCATATCTGCTAGCAATCGTCTGAGCCAAACAACCTCCATAGTGGTGGTTGTCATGGCTCTGTATTCAGCTTCGGTGGAGGAAAGAGAGACTTTCTGCTGCTTCTTGCACCTCCACGAAATTAAGGTTTCACCTAGGAACACACAAAAACCAGTAGTTGAGTGTCTATTATTGGGATCACCTCCCCAGTCAGCATCAGTATATGCAATTAAATTTAATGAAGATGAAGCAGACAAGAAGAGTCCTCGTGAAAGAGAGGATTTTAAGTATCTAATAATACGCAAAATCGCTCCCATGTGCATGGAGGTGGGAGCATGCTGAAACTGACTGACTGTATGAACCGCATGAGTTATATCTGGCCTAGTAATGGAAAGATAAGAAAGAGCTCTAACAAGTTGTCTATAAGGAGTAGGATCATCAAGAAGTTCTCCATCATCAATTTTCATTTTAACATTGACAACTTCTGGAGTGTCTACTTTCATATCATCTGTAATTCCAGACCTGAAAACGATATCAAGAGCAAATTTAGATTGAGATATCAAATACCCCCGAAGGGAATAAGCAACTTCAATGCTTAAAAAATATCTTAATAAACCTAAGTCAGTCATTTCAAAGTGAGTTTTAAGAAGAGATTTGATATTTGCAACTTCCTGTTTGTCGCCTCCGGTGATAATCATATCGTCCACATAGAGAAGAAGAATAATGATGCCTGCATCAGATTTCTTAACAAACAAAGCAGTGTCAGTTAAACAAGGTTGAAAACCAATATCAAGCATAACATGACTAAATCGGTCATACCAGGCTTTTGGAGCCTGTTTAAGACCATAAAGAGCTTTTTCTAGACGAAGAGCTTTACCCTTAGGGATACTAATACCAGGTGGGGCTTCCATGTATACTTCTTCAACGAGATTCCCATTCAGGAAAGCATTTTTGACATCTAATTGAAAGATAGGTCATGTTCTAATAGAGGCCAAGGCTATTAAAGTTCTAACAGTGGTCATACGGGCCACAGGAGCAAATGTTTCTTCATAATCGATGCCATACTCTTGGGCATATCCTTTTGCTACTAAACGGGCCTTATATCTTTCCAGGGTCCCATCACTTTTGGTTTTGACTTTGTATACCCACCTACAACCTATAGGTTTCTTACCCGGAGGAATATCTTGTATCGTCCAAGTATTGGCCTTTTCTAGTGCATCCAATTCTATTTTCATGGCTTCTATTCATTCTATATGATTTTTTGCTTGAGAATAGGATGATGGTTCAACATATGATTGTATTAATGTAATGGCGGCCCTATACGTGGGTGAAAAAGATTCATAAGACACAAATTTTTCTGGAGGTTTAGAGATTCTAGACGTTCTTCTAGGTGGGACTTCAGAGTATTTTTGTAATGCACATGGAAGATTTTGCTCTCTACGTCTTGAATATTGTAGACTAACATCCCTATGGATTTGCTCTTCATTATCATCATTTTCAACAACAATAGGACTTTGATCATTGTCAAGGTCACATCCAACATCACATTCATTGGATTTTGAAGTTGGATCAATTAAAAACGAGTATTCAGTGACATCCTTGGATTTTTCAAATTCAAAGAAGCTTTCTTTTTCCAAAAAAGATACATTTCTTGACACATATAATTTGTCATTTTGAAAATCGAAACACCTGTAGCCTTTTTTATTATCAGCATATCCTAAAAAGGCACATGGGATTGCACGAGGAGAGAGTTTATCATTTCTGTTGGTGAAAACAAAACATTTGCATCCAAAGACTCTTAATCTAGAATAATCTGGAGTTAAATTAACAAGTTTTTCTATTGGAATTGTATTCTTTAATGAGGAAGATGGCATCCTATTAATAAGGTAGGTGGCAGTTAGGACCGCTTCAGCCAAAAACTTTTTGGAACTTGATTTGCAATTAGCAATGTCCTAGTAGTTTCCATAATGTGCTGATGTTTGCGTTCGGCTAGGTCATTCTGTTGTGGAGTGTGTGGACATGATCTTTGATGTGTAATACCATGTAAATTGAGATAGTCTTTGAATTCGTTGGACATAAATTCTTCACCTGAATCAGTGCGAAAAACAGAAATATCATTTTGAAACTTATTTTTAACCATTTTATGAAATATTTGAAAGTTAGCAAAGACATCAGATTTATGTTTAAAAAAATAAATCCAAGTATGTCTAGAAAAGTCATCAACAAAAATGACATAATATGTATAACCACTTTTGGAAATAACTGGTGCGGGGCCCCAAACATCCGAATGTATTCAAGTGGTCGTGAGGAAACAAAAGTTCTACTAAGAAATGGTAACCTTTTCATTTTGCCAAGAATGCAGTCTTTACAAGAAAAATTTTCAGAATTACAAAATTTTTCCAAACTTGGAAAATATTGAATTTTAGACATATGAGGATGGCCAAGCCTTTTGTGCCATAAATCCAATTCTAATTTCTGAATATTATAACAAAATGCATTCTTGGGTAATTCCAAAAAGTCCATGTAATAAAGTCCTCATTCTCTATGGCCTTCCCCAATCAGCTTCCCTGACTGGCGATCCTGTACCCAACAACCATGAGAAGAGAATGAGATATTACATCCATAATCAGATATTTGCGAGACAGATAAGAGATTCAAATTAAGTTTAGGGATATATCTAACTTCTGGGATAAAAAATCTTTTGGATTTTTTAAGATTTTCAAAACATCCTATTCCTTTTACTTCGAGAGATGTGTCATCGGCTGTAAAAACCTTTGACACACTTGAGTCATTTTTAAGACATTCGGATAGACTATTAACATTTGGGGTCATATGAAAAGAAGCACCAGAATCTAATAGCCAAGGAAAGTTACCTGGACCGGAGAAAGATGCAATTGCCGCTCCAGTTGAGGCTTCGGTTGAGGAGGATACCCCTTTGAGAAGAGGTTGAAGGATTTCCATCAGTTGAGCCATAGACACAGGTGCATCTTGATCTTCTGACTCAGATTCAACAGATGCTAACTCTTTTTTCTTCTCTTCTTTTTAACTTTGGACATTGAGGCCTATAGTGCCCTGGTTCATGACAATGATGACAAATAACTTTTCTTTTATCAAAGTCGTTGTTTTGCCTTCCAAAATGAGGCGGCTTGTAAGTACGAGTATGATTCCCCGGTCTAGATACAACTAAAACGGAGTCATCATCAACTTTTGGAGTACTTTTTCTAAGTCTATTTTCCTCCATAGTGAGCTCTTCTATAGTATCAACAATAGAAGGAATTTTTCCACGATGTAAAAGGGCCGATTTGGTGGATTCAAACTCCGGCCTTAGACCATTCACAAATTGATAGAAATGTTCCATATCGAGTTGCTTTTGGCGAAGCTCGATGTCTTCGGCACAATGCCATTTGGGCTCAAGAAGAGCCAACTCTTCCCAAAGTTCGGACAACTCATTATAATATTCTCGAATAGTTTTATCTTTTTGAGTCATTGTCCGAACTTTATCTTGTAAATTGCATACATGTGCAATATCTTTAAGGGAATACATGTTTTTGAGGTATTCCCAAGCCTTATCGGCATGCTCAAACTTAGCTATACTAGAGCATTTTTTAATGTCTATGCTATTGATGAGCCATGACATAATTTTTGCATGCCCTATCCTCCATTCTTTCCATTTCTTTTCATAAGTGGCTAACGCCTTACTCTTCTCTTCTTCCGTTAGAGGAACCTCTTTATCACCCTCTTTCTTGGTAAGAGATAGTTTAGGTTCCAAATCGGAACCATCCACTATACCCCATAAACCTTTTCCCCAAATGTGGTGCTTCATAATCGAAGCCCACATTACATAGTTAGTATCATTTAGCTTCATAGGAATGATGGTGATCTTATCATTGTCATCCATCTTTTACAAGGGTAAGAGAGGAATAAATAGGAGGAGAGAGAGAGAAAAATAAAAAGAAAAGAAAAAATAGTAGACAAAGGAATAAGAGAGGATACAAAACCAATTTTTTTTGTAGCACAAGTTCGCCTTTCTTCAAACAAATCTTCTTGAGCCAAGAACAAGGTGATGAAACACCTTTTGTAAATGTGGCACGAAAATCGAGGCGGAAGCACTTCAAGATCTAAGGATTTCATAGCTTTGATACCATGTAATGAAATAGTGGTCTTCAACAAATGCACAAATAACTCACAAACAAGTGTCTATTGGAGACACTACAAGCATGACCCTTGTGTTAGAAAGTGACTTGGAATACATTGGGTTCAATAATGAACCCATACTTATGCACGTGAAGTGCAAATATACCCATTAAAGGGAAACAACATAAGCACATAATGTGCTAACACATAAAACCCATAAAAAGGGAAAAATATGACAAAGTCATAAGTTGCATATCATTGAAGAATAATGGAGAAGGGGTAAAAACCCCATTACAATGGAGCATAAGCTCCCTCAAAGATACCAAAATACAAAGGGGAGAGCCCCTATTTATAAGCATAAGAAGGAGCCACAAAGGGGGCTCCCAAGAGAGTCGTTGGGAGCCCCCAATGGTCACATATGTGACCGTTGGAGGCTCCCCAACGACTCTTTGGGGAGCCTCCCTATGTGGCGCAAAAGCCAAAAAATAAAAAAGGGAAAAAGAAGAAAAATAAAGAAGAAAAATAAAAACAAAAATTACAAGCATTATTCCAAAATGGAATATGCGTAAAACAGGAATTTACAGAAATACCCTTTTGGGTGAAATAAAGTATATATATATATATATATATATATATATATATATATATATATATATGTATATATATATATATATGAATATAAATATATACGAGATTACAAATGTCGATAATACACATATTTTAACATCCCCCCTCAAACTTTGCGGGAAAAAACCCGAAAGTTTGGAAAAACATTTCTTCAAAACAGAGGGAAGTCTTGAAACAAAGTCCAATTCTTCAAAAAATCTTTAAGGAAAAAGCTCCATCTTCATGACAGTTGAGCTAGGTCTTCAAATCCAATTCACCATCGATCGAATCCATGATGTACCTAATGTTCCACATCTTAGCGATCCTGTAGAAAAACAACAAAGAAACAAGTAAAACATATCTTTGCACTTTTACTCAAATGGAACATTTCTAACTAGCATAATTATGGATGACACATGTTAGAAGTTATGCAAATTATGCAGAAATGACACCAAAGTTTCAAAATCATACATCATGTTAAAACAAAATGAGCGGAAGCAAATTATGCATAAATAAATTGCAAGAATGCATAATGCATTCATAAGGTCCAATATTGGACAAATATAACCCCATAATGGGGAATAACAAAATGGTCCACTAAGGGACACCACAATAAGCCTACGAAGAGGCAAAAACATTATTGCATGAGGGCCCAAAAAGGTCATAAAGAGCATATGCATATACTTATCATGAAATGAATTAATACTCAAAGAACTCATTAATGAGCATGCTTCAAACATGTAATGAAGTGTCAAACAAGAGAAACAAAGTCTCCAAGCATACTTTAGGCAAAATAAACCCAAGAGTTCACAAGGTTTTAAAATCATTTATGAAAGACATACTTAATACACATTTTGCATATAAGGGTGGCAAAAACCATAAGCACTTAATATATAGATTAAATGCTAAGAAATCAACTTGACATGCTTATCAAAAATATGATTTGCTTGAAAAACACAAGTCATGAATGAAATTTTGCAAATTTCAACAATAGTTTATCTATTACAAACATCTTCCTCATTAGTCCTCCAAAACCCATAAATCAAGTGTATAAGCTACTAGATCAAGAATATAAAGCCATTAAAGGCCAAAGACACACACAAAGGTGTGTAAAAGAACCTCTTGTCTACATATAATAATACTTGAAATAAGTGCATCTACGACAAGAACAAGAGAATACATGTCAACATGGACTAAAAAGTATCTCTTGTCTACGTAAAAAATACACTTAAAACCAAGTATGTTCAGCTACTAGAACAAGAGTAATAAGCCAACCATGGGCTAAAACATAATACATCTCTTGTCTACATATGATAGCACTTGAAATGAGTGAAATAAGCCAACCATGGGATACATCTTAAGCGACTAGAACAAGGACACAAACGCCAACATAGGCTAAAAATCACACACCATGGTATGAATCAACGTGCCTTGTCTACATATAAAAACACTCAAGACAAGTGTGTTCAGCTACTAGACCAAGAGAGCAAAAGTCAACAAAGGGCTAAAAACACACGAAGGTGTAATAAAATTTTTGTCTACATATGATGACACTTAGATAATGGGCATAAAAGGAAAAGACTTTTGAGGCAATAAACTTATAATGAAAATAAACCTCGAATAAAACAATACTCCTTTTAAAATGAATTCTCATAACAATAACATGCACGTAAAAAATATCTTCAACAAGATACTATAATTGATAAAATAAAATTCTTGAGAACAAATGTGTGAACATACACACACCAAGAACACTTAGAATACTTGTGCAAAATCACAAGAACACAAAATCATAAATGTGCAAATGCACTCATAAGATTCATAAACAAGAAAAGGTTGGGCAATAATCCCAAAACCCTTGATTTAATATACCTTAAAACTTTTAAGGTTTTAAAACACCATATGTCCATCACATTTACATAGAAGCATCCATAATATCAATGGCCACAAGAGAAAAAATGAGTGACACACTCATAATTAGAGATCATACAACAAATCATTTAAGAGTCTCAAGGTGCCCATAACTCACCTCAACAACCATCTATAATATGGAAGGTGGACAAACTAAAATGATATAACACGAGGTGCCCATAACTCACCTCAACAAACATCTCTAATATAATAATAAGGCCAAATAGAAGATGCATTAAATAACATGTGATGGACAAATATAAATGCCACAAAAAGGCAATAAACACTTAAGGAATAAAGAAAAGAGGACCGATTAAAAAATTGAATCAAAAGGTCCAATAATCAATAATGTGCTTTATAACAACAATTTTGCATAAACACAAATTATGCTTAATCTTCAAACAAGTCATTTATACCAAAAAGGACTTATTAAGCAATAAACACAACAACATAAAGAATTCATCAAGACAATCAAGCTTTTAATCAAAGAAATCATAAGAACCGTAATGGTTCACAAAGAAGGCTTTAACACAATACTCAAGGAATGAATATTTAAAACACTTGAAAATTTATAAATTTGGGATTAAATCCCATACAACAATTTTAAAAAACCTTTGATTGTGATGAGATATGCGGAAACATTCAAAGTACTAAAAGCACTTACAATGATTTAAAAAGGACTCAATATCTAAATTCATTATATTTTTCAAAATAAATGTGCATAAAGGCTCCATAATGTAAAAATGTCTACGAAGAGACAATACACATGTGAGCACAAAAGGCTTTATGAAAGATGTGCACGAAGGCACTCATACAATACTTGAACAAATACACACCAAGGTGTAAACAAACATGCACTAAGGCATGTATTTCATAAAAAAGAGGGAATGCATACAAGCGCAAATATTTGAGAAACAAATGTGCACAAAACACAAAAATACACAAAAGTGAGCAAGTATGCACTTTATAAAAAGAGCAATGCTTGAAATTCTCAAAATTTAACAATTGCAATTGAGGACAAAGAAAACCATATTATGGTCAATGTAGGCATTTTTAAAAGATATTATTAAGAGGTTTCGAAACCTTATGAAAAATACAAACCAACAAGTTTATAAAGATGAAAAATGAAATCATTTATACCAAAAGGATGCAAAAGATGAACTATGCACTCTATGTAGTGTGAGAAATTCCTTTTAAAAAATCTTTCCTAATGGTTTATCATAAACAATTTTTCAAAAAAGAAACATTGAAAAACTTTTAGGAGTTCTTATAAGTTATCATTAACAAGAACTACTTTAGGATTCAACAAAGATTTTTAGATGTGAGAGATTTTCATATAAGGATTATATCAATTTTTTCAAAAAATGCACTAAAATTTATAATCAAAAGAGGAACTCAAATCAAATATGGGTTCATATGAGAGTTAAGAATTTTTAAGCAAAGATCATTACTTTAGCAAGAAATCATATATATAATTTTAAAAATTAACTTATAGGTCAATCATGAAATAGTTATGTAAGAATTATAAATCTCACATAATTGAAGGTAATTTTTTTTTAAAAAAAAACATAAATTGCTATTATATGCGATGAGTAGTTCGATAAACACAAATTATATATTTGAACAACAAACGAGTTCACCAAATTTGAGGGAGATAATTTTAAAATATACGAGCACACGAAATGTGAAAAGACATAATTCAACTATCATAACTATTAAACGAACAAACTATATGCAAGAAACATATTTTCAAATGCATAATATTTTAAGAAAAAGGATACATACCGAATAACTTCAAAGCAAAAAGGAAGAGCAATGAATACTTCACCATTTCTTGAGCGACACGCTTTCCGTTGTACCAAAGGACAACTCCATCGTGACCTCGCTTTGATACCATGTTAGAAAGTGACTTGAAATACATGGGGTTCAATAATGAACCCATACTTATGCACGTGAAGTGCAAATATACCCATTAAAGGGAAACAACATAAGCACATAATGTGCTAACACATAAAACCCATAAAAAGGGAAAAATATGACATAAAGTCATAAGTTGCATATCATTGAAGAATAATGGAGAAGGGGTAAAAACCCCATTACAATGGAGCATAAGCTCCCTCAAAGATACCAAAATACAAAGGGGAGAGCCCCTATTTATAAGCATAAGAAGGAGCCACAAAGGGGGCTCCCAAGAGAGTCGTTGGGAGCCCCCAACGGTCACATATGTGACCGTTGGAGGCTCCCCAACGACTCTTTGGGGAGCCTCCCTATGTGGCGCAAAAGCCAAAAAATAAAAAAGGGAAAAAGAAGAAAAATAAAGAAGAAAAATAAAAACAAAAATTACAAGCATTATTCCAAAATGGAATATGCGTAAAACAGGAATTTACAGAAATACCCTTTTGGGTGAAATAAAGTATATATATTTATATTCATATATATATATAGATATATATATACATATATATATATGTATATATATATATGTATATATATATATATGAATATAAATATATACGAGATTACAAATGTCGATAATACACATATTTTAACACCTTGAAAGGGTATAAAGGGAAGAACACTTGAAAAATAAATAATACTTTATTCATGAACAAAATGCTTAAAAAGCATAGTTATTTACATTGAAGGGGTTCACCCCTATATATACAAAAAAATGGGAGAGAGAGGAGAGCTCATTTTGAGCTCTCCAAAAAGAGACGTTGGATTCCAACGTCTCTTAATATAGCTGTTGGACTACAGTCCAACAACATTTATTATTATAGCTGTTGGACTATAGTCCAACAGCATTTATTATAGTTGTTGGACTACAGTCCAACAGCTACTTGCACAGTCAAGTTCCAACAGGAACTTGACTGGATCAAAATATCTAGTTTCTATTGAACTAGATGCTAAAAAAGAAAATAAAAAAATAGAAAAAAAAATAATAAAAGAAAATATAATAATATTAAATAATATATATATATATATATTGCAGTTTACATTTTAACAATATATATATATATATATATTATATATATAATTTTATTTTTTGTTGCACCCCCGCACCCATGTGACAGATCAAAACTGATCTTATACAAGAAGAAATCTTGTTTGTGAAAGACCACGTTCTGATTAGAGAGACACTGAAGAGGAAAACCAATAATTGAAGAAAAGAAAAGAAAGCACGTCTGACCAATCCAAGATTGAATTTTGGAAACCAAGAAATAAAAAAGAAGTTGATAAAATAGGTAAGAAGAAAGAATACAGGAAGGGGATTTGAGATGGAATAGAAAGATACCTTAGAAGAGGACGAGAAATCAGATTTTGATGAACCAAGAAGATCACGGACTTCAATGTTGGATCTGCTGTTTTGATACCATGTTAGAGATTGAAGGTTCTAAGGTTCAGCCACAAGAATAGAGAGAGAATGGAGGGGAGAACGTATGCCGTTGAAAAACCCTCAATAGGGATCTAGTATTAGGCTTTTCTTTTAGTATTTGTAATACAAATATTAGGGTAATAAAATACCCTCTACACAATAGACTAAAAATACAAATGAGCCATTAATGAACATGTGACATAATGAATTTGGGCTCAGATATGATTGACGACTTCTTTTCACTTATTAGGTCATAAGTCAATATGGCTATTTCCCAAAGATAACCCATTGGATCAAGTATGTCTCGATTCTCATTTGGAACCCTAGCTCAATATGCAATTTTGAGCAAACACGTGCACACCTTTGGTTTTTAGAGTTTAATACACAAACACATACATGACATATTGTATTGGCATTGAAATTATATGCCATATGCAAACATTACAACATAATTATATTATGGCCACATGTTGCACAATACAATACTATATGCATTCATAACACCGAATGCATCTCATACGCACATGTTGCATGTCATAGCATTATATGCATCCATAGAATCATATGCACATCATAAACATGTTATACATCATAAATATGTGTAGTATAGTATGTCATAACATCAATTTTGCATGTCATTCTCATTCAAGCATGTAAACATCTTATGCATTCTATTTAGTCTTGTAACCGAAAATTACAGTATTTTCATAAATACATGATCAAATACATGTACATTTAACACTATTAGAACCCCACACTATACTCAAACAAGTAGTGTGTCCATCTGGTTCAGTTTTGGACATCATTCATATCCAGCTGATTCACTTTCTGAACCATGGCATACATGTGATCATGAGTTCCAATTCAGAACTGCATGGACAGAATTTTTCAGTTGATGTAAATTCTGCCACGGTCAGAATACATTGCAATTAAATCTGAAATTTTTACAGTGTATGCTCAGATGTGTTAACTAACTGTAGCCAAAAACCTTGCCTCAAATTCATTTTGAAACAAGGAGAAATAAATCATTTACCGAAACTGATTTTCTGTTGACTGAACAGACCTGTTCAGTTCAATCTTACAGAAGAGGCATCAACCAACAAAAATCCAGAATAGAGAGAGAGATGGAGGTGTTTAAAACAGACAAGCTTTTCAGTAGTCATAGGAATCAAGTATTAGCAAATCACTAGAATCCTAGGGTCAAAGATTATACCGCTTCCATCAATTGTCTAGCTTCAGATTCAGAAATCCTTGTGCCTAATTTAGAAAGGCCAGCTATTAACTCTTCAAAAGTAATAGTTCCACTGGTATCTATGTCCATGGATTTGAACATCTCTTTCAAGCCAGTTATTTCTTCTTCAGAAAGCCTTTCTGCAATTACCTGAAAAGGCAAAACAAGAAGAGGAAGAAGAAAATTTTTATCTGCTTCTAAAACCACATACAATAATGAAGAAAGAAAAGTAATTTCCAGCTTCTAACCTTCAAAGCAACTTTTTTAAGCTTATTTGTGGCATGGAACTGCTTCATTCTAGATAGGACAGTTATGTCAATTGGTTGATCAGATGCCACACCATCTTCTCTGATCCATGGATGCTCTGTAGTTGCTCATTTTATCAGAAACATATACAAGTTATTGGAAAATCTACAAGTCCTACTTGGCAAATTTAGCCATATCTGAGCATCAGCCACATCTTTATTGATAGTTTACGGCATAGAGTGATCCCTTCCAACCGATTGTTGACAATCACTATAATAAGAAATCCTCTCCTTAACAAGAATACAGAGCATATACCAACACTTCCTTTTACTATGGTAAAGCTTTGTTAACCAAGAGAATGACTTTAGTTCTGCCGAGTTGAAAGAGACATGTCATGAACACCTTCTGGGATAACACAAAAAGGTTGTTTCTATAAGCATTCAGTCTATTTAGTGCAACACTTGCATCACCAATTATGTCATAGATAGCAGAGTCTGATCCATAATTATCTTAAAGAGGTAGAAAACGTTGTAAAAGATAACATTGGTCTTTAAGAAAATCTTTAAGAAACCTAGACACAGAAAATTTATAAGCATCAGTGCTAATAAGTTCTAGACAGAAACCTTAACAATCTTTTACACGTAAAAACAACAATAGCGATAAAAAAAAAAAGGCTTTCCAATACTGTTTGTTGGAAAGAAAGCTCCTCGAGTTTCCATATGCAGAAGTGCTGTCATTACATTCAAGGCCAGAATCCCTCAGAAGTTCTAGGATAACTACCCATCCCAGAAAACTGGTTGCTGCAATGTAGATATCTTGTATGCATTTCATAACAATGGCACTGGACTAAACCAATCCAGCAAATTACCCAATTTCAGTCAAACAGGAAAAAGGTCTTAGTGTATGCATGCAACTCTAATGCTCTTTCGAGTTTGAAGCTTACTCAAAATTTCAGCTGCAGAAATTCTCTCTTTAGGATCTGCTTTGAGCATCTTCTTTACTAGTTCTTTGGCATCATTGGATATGGAGGGCCAAGGGTCAGATCTGAAATCAATATGGCCACGCAGAATAGCATCGAATATGCCTTTCTCAGTCACTGCAGAAGAAAAATAAGAGCGCCAAGCTTAAATGCACCTCAATTGTATAACAATAAAGAAACTCCAAGAAAGCTTTTTTGAAGTAAAAGGAAACCTCCCCAAAATGGTGGAACGCCCCTGAGAAGAATATATAGGATAACACCAGCACTCCAAATATCAGCTTCTGCACTATAATGCCGCTTCAGTACTTCAGGAGCCACATAGTATGCACTTCCAACAAGGTCCTTAAACACTTCTCCTGCACCAGTCTTAACTTACAATAAGTCTGAATCACCAACCACTCAATGCCACAATAGTTGAATAGTTCTTCAAATGGAAGAAATTGCAGAAAAATCCAACCTAGTGTGTAAGTTACACATTCTATAGAACATATAGAAAGGGTTTCCATTTTTTATAAGGACATCTTCAATCACTATTTATTATAGCATCAGTTAACTGAAAAAGTTCGGCACCAAAACGATGGCCAAAGGCAACATGAATGAGCAACTACTTGAAATCTCTATGACGAATTCCAATTCCAGATTAATGGTCGTGTCAAAGGGTTCCCGTGTAGCAATGTTGTCAGAATTGGTTTCAGACCTGAATTGATTTTCAAAGTGATTCAGAGAATCAGCCAATTCAGGCTTGAATCAAATCGAGCTGAATTGGACAATTTTATTTTTTAAATTAAAAAAAAAAACATTAAAAAATGATACAAAAGGCTGGTTCAGCCCGAAAAGAGCTGAATTGGCTGATTTTTTGAGGTGTATTTGGTTTGACCCATGGTTGCCAATTGAGGAAGCGGGAGCGGGAAGAGGAAAGCGAGGCACTTTCAAAATTTTAAGAAGCGGGAAGCGTGGGACGACTTAAGAGCGAATCAGGAATCGTCTCGGAAGCGACCTAGGAAGCGAACCGGAAGCGAGGGGGAAGCGAAAAAAGAGGAAAAAAATAAAATATAAAAATATAAAAAAAAATGAAAAAATGGGGAAAGCGAGGGGGAACCGCGATGGGAAGTGTGCTTTCCCATAAAAGGGAGCATGTTTCCCAAAAAAAATGGCGCTTCTCCCTGCGTTTCGGAAGCGCGACGTTTCGTGCTTCCGAAGCGCACTTCCCCACTTACCTAGGTGTTTCCGGTAACTTTGGTTTGACCTGAAGCAAATTGATTTTTTGGTCGATTCAATTTGAATTGGTTGATTTAGGCCGATTTTCTTTGATTCTGAGAACAATGTTGTGTATCCCTGGTTACTTGTGGAGGAAGAACCTCCATTTCCAGCTTGTTCCAGGAACCACATCAATGCCAAAATAAGATGATATAAAATTTATGCTCTAGCAAGATTGTCAAAGGAGTTAAGTCAATTGTAGGTGTCACCAACAGTTGTAAGAGAAGTTTCTAGGAAATAACCATAGTTAAAGAAGGCGAACATGCATTTAAGTTTTCAAACACAAGATTCCTATGCTTTACCGAATTGACATAGTTTGCATAATTGGAAATTGCTGACCTACAACGATTAGACAAATCAAACATGAATTACCCTTATCCTACAAAACCGCATAAAGAATGACATTTAACAAAGAAATGAAGCTATGTAATGACCAAAACAAGAAAATTTGATAGGATAAAACTTAATCATGTACATATCTATCCACACTTTATCTGTGTGCTTGGCATCAATGGAATACACTCACAGATAAAAAACAAGAGAACCAAAATCCCTTCCAGAACATATACAAAGAACCATCTTCCAGAAAAAACTCTACAAGATGGAAGGAAGCATAAATGATGAAAATAAATACTTTCTCCATCTCAAAATATTTGAAATAAATAAGGAAAAAAAGAGAGTAGCAGGATTCTCGACAGTTTAATCTAAAAAAAAAACTTCAGTTTTCATATATCCATATCATAGAAAAAAAGGAAAATAAAATATCCCAAAATATCACAAAACGGAAAGAAAATTTGTAAAATTTCTTCTAAGATGGCCACCCAAAAAAGTTTCTCCAAAAGAGTCTGGATACCATATGCTCCGAAAAAGTTTCTCCAGAAGAATTTGGATACCATATGCTTCCAAAGAATACCAATTGTACAAGAACGGAACCCCACAAAAAGAAAAGGAAAAAGAAAATGAGAAGACACAAAAAAAGTGTTAATCTACATATCAATCTAACAACAACAACTACGCCTTCATCCCAAAACAATTGGGGTCGGCGATATGAACCAAAAAAGAAAATCATTCTGGGTCTTCCACACGAATCCTTCTCCTCCAATCATTTATATCCAATGCCATGTCCTCGGTGAGGTTCAAAGCATTCATATCCTTTCCTATCATCTCCATCTAAGTCTTCCTAGGCCTACCCCGACCTCTTTTAACTAATATATTTTTTCATTTCTCCATCCTTCTAACTGGAGCATCATTAGGCCTTCGCCGAATATGTCCAAACCACCGTAAACGATTCTCTCTCATCTTATTTTCAATTGATGCAACGCCTACCTTCTTACGTATTTCCTCGTTCTGAATCTTATCTTTTATTGTATTTTCACACATCCATCTAAGCATACACATCTCAACTACACTCATTTTTTGAATATGATGTCTCTTGACAGCCCAACATTTTGTACCATATAGTAAAGCGGGCCTAATTGTCGTCCTATAAAACTTTTCCTTCAACCGCAATGGCATTATACAATCGCATAACACTCTAGTTGCACTTTTCCATTTCATCCACCCAACTTTTATCCTATGATTTACATCTCCATCAATTTCTCCATAATTTTGAATGATACAACAACAACGCCTTCATCCCAAACAATTGGGGTCGGCGATATGAACCAAAAAGAAAATCATTTTGGGTCCTCCACATGAATCCTTTTCCTCCACTGATTTCTATCCAATGTCATGTCCTCGGTGAGGTTCAAAGCATTCATATCCTTTCTTATCATCTTCATCCAAGTCTTCTTAGGCCTACCCCGACCTCTTTTAGCTAATATATTTTCCCATTTCTCCATCCTTCTAACCGGAGCATCATTAGGCCTTCGCCGAATATGCCCAAACCATCATAAACGATTCTCACTCATCTTATTTTCAATGGATAAAACGCCTACCTTCTTAAGTATTTCCATGTTCTAAATCTTATCTTTTAGTGTCTTTCCACACATCCATCGAAGCATACGCATCTCAGTTACACTCATTTTTTGAAAATGATGTCTCTTGGCAGCCCAACATTCCGTACCATATAGTAAAGCGGGTCTAATTGTCATCATATAAAAGTTCCCCATCGCCCGCCAGACCTCTATATTGACGCCCCATTCCACGCCGGAGCAACCATCGCCCCTTTCTGCACCGGAGCAACCATCGCCCGACCTTTCTCTCTCTCTCTCAACCTCTTCCATCCCTCCCTCCCTCCCTCTCTGCAGCGAAAAAAAAAAACAACAGAGTAGAACTCGATCTCGGCTGGACCCCCTCTGCAGCGAAAAAAAATCAGATTTGATTGCGCGTTGGAGCCCTGCACCGACCTTCTTGAGCAAAACAAAAAAAAAACATATCTAATCGCGCTCCAGCCCTGCACAAACCTCCTCTGCAGTGATAAAAACGAGATTTGATCGCTCTCTAGCCCTGTACATACCTCCTCTGCAGCGAAAAAAACCCGGATTTGATCAAGCTCTAGCCCTGCACCGACCTCCTCACCGATCCAGAGTAGGAACCCTGCGCTGGAACCCTGTCTGAAGGCTGCAGTTTCTCAGATCGGGCGGCACCCACCTGAGCAGAGCCTCTTCCCTTCTGGCAGCACCCACCCAGCCGAGCTCGCCTTCCCCTGTGTCTGATCCGGAGACCCATCCTCTCCGTCAGAGGCACCCCACGCCACTGATCAGAAGAAAACAAGGGGCCTGGAAGATTGTCGGAACCTGGGTCGTCGGAGGTAGACGAAGCTCCCACCGCACATCTATCTCTCTCTCTCGGCAGCAGGGAGGGGGTTTTCACACCTTGGGAGATCCGACACGGGCGACGAAGGTAGCCCCCCTCGATGAGCGACGATTCAAGGTATTTTTTATGTACTTCCACCAAATTCTCCTTTTGTGGCGTTTTCATGTCGTTTCTTTTCAAAAAAAAAAACTTGCTTTTTATACATTTTTAGGCTGTGTTTTTTTATCCTGTGCATAACTGTTTAGTTATACACTGTCTGCCCCAAGCCCGGATAACGGAAGAGGGTTGCGGTAGGCCAGTGACAGCCAGCGTAAAAACTTAGTCACACCCTATGAATACTTTTGAATGATAGATCCCAAATATTTGAAACAATCATCCACCGGTATTTCTTACTCACCAAGCTTCACTACACTCCCATCACTACTTTGTTGCTTACTAAACTGACATTTCATATATTATGTCTTACTCTTACTCAACTTAAAACATCTTGCTTCCAATGTTTGTCTCCATAATTCTAACTTAGCATTAACCCCAGCTCTAGACTCATCAATCAAAACAATATCATTAGCAAACAACATACACCACAACTAGGGATGGCAGTGGGGCGGGGCGGGGCGGGGGACAAGGTTTCCACCCCCGCCCCGCCTCAAAATTTTATCCTCCACCCCCGCCCCGCCTCCGCGGCGGGGATGGATTTTATCCTCCACCCCCGCCTCCATCCCTGTTTCATACCCTTTATCCCCGGTCCAAACGGGGATGAGGCGGGGCGGGGCGGGGCGGGGCGGGGAAAAGTGGTCGGGGCGGGGATTAGGCGGGGAATCGTGGCGGGGACGGGGCGGGGCAGGGAAAAGTGCACGTCCACCCCCGCCCCGCCTCCGCGGCGGGGATGGATTTTATCCTCCACCCCCGCCTCCATCCCCGTTTCATACCCTTCATCCCCGGTCCAAACGGGGCGAGGCGGGGCGGGGCCCCGCTTTCCCCCGGTCCACTGCCATCCCTAACCACAACACATTTTCTTGAATTGATCTCGTAAGCTCATCCATCACTATAGCAAATAAGAAAGGGCTTAATGCAGATCCTTGATGTAACCCAACTGTTATAGGAAAATTAGTTGTCACTCCTCCACAAATGTGGACATTGGTTACTAGTCCTTCGTACATATCTTTGATTATACTAATGTACTTGAGAGAAACACATTTCTTCATCATTGTCCACTAGAGAACATCCCTAGGTAGTCTATTGTATGCCTTCTCTAAATAAATAGAAAACATATGCAAATCTTTGTTTCTCTCTCTATATCTCTCAATAAGTTGTCTAAGAAGATGTATAGCTTTTATAGTTGATCTTCTAGGCATAAAACCAAATTGATTCTCCGATATCATGACAACCTTCCTCAACCTATACTCAATCACCCTCTCCCAAAGTTTCATAGTACGACTCATGAGATTTATACCACGATCTTCCTTCACAAAACATCATCAACAATAGTCATTTGCTTCTAGACAAATATCACCAACGACCCCCAAATAAATAAATAAATATAAACAAAAAGGGAGGCTTTTTCTGCAGAGAGCATTACACTAACTCGTTGTGATCTTCTTCCCATACATAAAAAACAACACCATTCATCCACAGAAGAAAAAGGGGGAAAACAAACGAAAACACGCTAAACCATGAAAAGAGAAGGGGAAAAACAGGATCCCCAAAATCCCCGAACACCACCAAAAAAAAAATAATGCATCAAATGGTAATCACCTGGCTTGAAGAAGACGGAGAGGCCGAAGTCAGTGGCCTTGAGGGGCGAGTCCTCGTCCTTCCCAAGGAAGAGAAAGTTCTCCGGCTTGAGATCCCGGTGCATCACCCCCATGGAGTGGCAGTCGCGGATGACCGTGGCGATCTCGCGGAAGAGCGCCGCGGCGGCGCGCTCCGAGTAGTGTCTGCGGGCGACTATGCGATCGAAGAGCTCGCCGCCCTCACAGAGCTCCATGGCCAGGCACACCGAGTGGCGGTCCTCGTGGGCGCCGCGGAGCTCCACGACGCCGCGGTGGCCCGTCAGGTGGTGCATGATCTGCACCTCCCGCCGCACGTCCTCGACGTCTTCGGCGTTCCTCATCTTGCGGGTGGCGATGCATTTGCAGGCCAGCCTCTCCCCAGTGCGCCGGTCTCTCACCCTGTAGGTCACCCCGAACTGGCCCCTTCCCAGCTCCGGCCCGAACTCGTACAGAGACCGCACGTCCTCCACCGGCCTCCCCAGCACCCGCCCCACTGCTGCTACTGCTGATGGTGGCCCTTCTGCTTCTGGTAGTGGTGGTGGTGGTGGTGGTTTTGGGCCTTCCTCTGGCTCAGAAGGGGCGACCTTGATCCTGTTGGTTGCGGTAGAGATAGCGGTGGCGGTGGCGGTGGTGGTGGTGGTGGAAGGAGGCGAAGGGTCTTCTGGTAGACTGTTGTGGTTGCCCATGGTGGCGGTGGAGTGAGAGAGTGTGTTACAGAGTGAGAGGCAAGAGTGTTCCAGTGTAGAGAGAGAGACAAAGAGAGAGTTTCATAGGGTTGGGGATAGAGATTAGAGAACGTGGGGTCGGTTGGTGGGTAGTTTCTTGTATGGTTAGGTGTAGTTGGAAATCCAGGGCCTCCAGGCAAGTCAAACTGCGCGCAGTGACAAATACTGAGCGATATTTTTAGAATATCGGGTGATATTTAAGTTATAGGATAAAAAACGCGATATTTAAGTCACTTTTTTCTTTTGGGGATAATCTAAGGAAAAAAAAACATCACTGACCAAGAATTAGCTGGCCTCCGGTTCTTAAAACCCTTGAGCTCCCCCTACCCATTGGAGAGTACACCTAACTTCGGCCTTGCCGCAAGGGATGCCACCAGTGGGTTTCTAAATTATGTCATCCAGTCAACTTGGTGACATTCACAAGTAGCTCCTACCAGATGAAGAGAGACAACTTAAGCGTATATACGCATGTGTGTCTCGTATTCCTATGTTTGTCAGCATCACTTAGTGTTGGAGTTTGATGTGATTGCAAAGACTTAAGTATTCTTTCTTCTACTGGTGCCAAAAAAAACAATGATTATAGAAAAATAGTGGTTGTAAAGACTTAAGTACCCCGAATATGGTTATTTAAGATTCAATCCCTACACTGCAGGATTATCTGAGAAAGGAATACCCCCTGAAGAAGGCCATGAACATCAACTCTCTCACTCTCACTCTCTTCTCTTTCTACTTCTGTGCACATCCAGCAGACGATCCTACATTGCTCCATCAAACATTGACTGACCTGCACACTGACTGTAGCATCGTTCAACTTGATGAGTTGTAGAGCCTGATTCAGAGTTTTTGCTCTTACAGTAAGGGGGTTTGGGGGGTCCTCCCAACATGGGTAGCATAGTTTTTGCCCTTACAAGAGGGGGTTTGGGGGCTCTTCTCAGCGTGGGTAGCATTATTCAACTTGATGAGTTGTGAAGTCTAATTTAGAGTTTTTGCCCTTACAGGCAGGGGGGTTGAGAGCTCCTCCCAGCGTGGGTAGCATAGTTTTTGCCCTTACAGGAGGAGGGTTTGGGGGGTCTTCCCAGCGTGGATAGCATCATTCAATTTGATGAGTTGTGGAGCTTGATTAAGAGTTTTTGCCCTTACAGGAGGGGGTCAGGGGGCTCCCCCCGGCGCGGGGCAGGAGTCTAGGGGGGGTCGCCCCTAGCGGGGGGGACTCGGGGAACAACGCCCCTCAGACCAAATTTTTTGAGGGCCTTTATACGATTTTTTTTATAAATCGCTACTCTCTTATCTGATTTTCACTATAAATCGCTACTCTTTAATTTGATTTTCACTGTAAATTGCTACTCTATGGTCTGATTTCTATTGTAAATCACTACTCTCTGATCTGATTTATACTGTAAATCGCTACTCTTTGATTTGTTTTTCACTGTAAATCACTACTCTCTGGTCTATTTTTAACTATAAATTACTACTCTCTAATCTGATTTTTACTGTAAATAACTACTCTCTGGTGTATTTTTTAATGTAAATCGCTATTCTCTGATTTGATCTTTACTGTAAATCGTTACTCTCTGGTCTGATTTCTACTGTAAATTGCTGCTCTCTGATTTGATTTCTACTGTAAATCGCTAATCTCTGATATGATTTTTATTGTAAATCGTTATTCTATGGTCTGATTTATACTGCAAATCGCTACTCTCTGATCTGATTTCTACTGTAAATCACTACTCTCTGGTCTGATTTTTATTGTAAATTGTTACTCGCTTATCTGATTTTTACTGTAAATTGTTACTCTCTGATCTGATTTCTACTATAAATTGTTACTCTCTGGTATGATTCTTACTGTAAATCATTGCTCTCTAATTTGATTTTTACTGTAAATCGTTACTCGCTGATCTTATTTTTATTGTAAATCGCTACTCTATGGTCTGATTTCTACTGTAAATCGCTACTCATTGACCTGGTTTTTACTGTAAATCGCTACTCTCTGATCTGATTTCTACTGTAAATCGCTACTCATTTATCTGGTTTCTACTGTAAATCGATACTCTCAATTTTTTTTGGGCCTTGTATACATTTTTTCTTTTCTTTCCCTCTTGTAAATATCGAAAAAGGACAATAAAGTGTTTTGTTTAATCGTGGTGCTCATGTTTTCTTCGGTTGTTTCTTTCTCGAGGTTTTCATAACACCCTTTCCCACAAATTTTTTGTTTTTTTTGCTTTACGATTTTCGCCATGATGGGGAAGCCGAAGGCTGTACTCCGTTGTAGGTGTACTGAAGGAAGATTCTGTTGTAGGTGTCCCTCAAAGGCAGAGGAGGAGCCTTCATAGTCGGTTGTCCGCTGGACGAGAGCAACATTCCGGCCTCTGCTAGTAGAAAGAGGATGACGATCACTATTGGATTGGCGACTCTTTGCCTCCCTTGATTTCTTTTCAAGAGAGAGAGAGGGTTTTATAGTGTTTTACGAAAAATAAAAAAGAAGAATATGACAATGAAAAGTTCAAACCGACAATTTTTATGGCTCAGGTTCATTTTTTCGGATCGTCGGCTCACCATCAGATCGTCGGCTAAGGTTTGTTTCGCTGTGTAGACTTTGAAGAGTCAACATCATCCTCGACTTTTTGGATGGAGGACATGTTTATCCTTTTTTTTAACCGTTTTTTTTTTTTTTAATGAAGGACATTTTTGTTATTTTCTCAAACCGTCGTTTTATAACAAGAATAGCAAGAAAGGGTACTCAAGTCTTTGCAACCACAACAAACTTCAATGCTAAGTGATGTCAACATACACGGGAATATGAGCCTCATGTGCTTATATACATGGTTCTCATTCAGACCCCCGAACACAGACGTGGGATTCAGTGAATCATCGGAGGAGAGCATACACCACCCTCTCATTAAAACTTGTCAAATGTTGCAATGCTCTTACAATATGTTTATATTAACAAGTAGATGAAAATAGCATGGTTTTACGTGTAAAGATATAGGGCAAAATATCAGCAAAATAGCGACTGTTTTGTTTTCCACACGGTATGTTATTTTTTTATTTTTCTTTGTATTTTCATAAGTTTAAATTTATTTGATTTTCATGCGATTTTGCCAGTTAAAGAGAGTGTAAAACAACAAGTTTCAAAATGTCGCAATATTTTCATGATAGATAAGTGGTCAGTACTTTGAAAATATTGTACTCAGTCAACTAGGTGTCTCAATTCATGCATGAACCGCGCACTCAACACATGGAAGCGATCAAAAGAATCCTTAGATATTTAAAGGGCATAGTTGGTGATGGACTTCTCTACAGACAAAGGCCGACATGACAAAGCACACATAAAATTGCTGTCTACAATGACGCGGATTGGGCCGGGGATCCAGATGAGTGAAGATCTGTCTCGGGGTATTGTGTTTTCATTGGACAAAATTTGGTCTCATGGAGTAGTAAGAAACAAAAAATTGTAGCTAGATCAAGCACTGAGGCAGAGTACCGATCTATTGTTGTTGCCACTGCAGAAGTTACATGGGTCAGGAACATATTGATAGAAGTAGGGAAAGAAATTTCACGATCATCTTTGCTATGTGATAATCAAAGTGCTATCAACATGTCTTTTAATCCAATCCACCACAGTCGAGCCAAGCATATTGAGATAGATCAACATTTCGTGTGACAGAAGGTTGAAGAGAAGGATATTGAACCTGAATTTGTGAGAACCGAAGATCAAGTAGCAGAACTGTTCACTAAAGGATTAACTAAAGATAGGTTTTGGACGCTCAAAAACAAGTTGTTTATGGTACAAGACCATGCACAACTTGAAGGGGGGTGAAAAACAGAATCGGTTATTGGACTGGATTTTATTGGAGCCAGATCCAGACCCGTGTGTGTTATGCGCCAGCCACTTAATAATGGCTTTGTTATAGTTTCTATTTTCTGTTGCAGGGTAGTTTAGTACCCTAAATTATTGTAAACACAAATATATGTTAATGAAATCAGATCTGCAGCCTACGATTGCTGTTGTGGGTGTATAGTTGTGAAAGTATCTCCAATAAAATACTAATATCAAGACCTTAAAAAAAAAAAATATATATATATATATATACAAAATAATAATAAACATAGTCAACCCTAAATATACAATTTAATGCTAAATATTAAATACAATATAAGCAAGCAAATATAAATCATCAACGGTAACAACAAAAAACAAATACTACAAAGCTATATATATATATATATAAACTTAAGGATGCAAGAAAATATATGAAACCCACCTTTTGACCTAAGTTACTAGAGTTGATCGAAAGATGAAGAAGTTGACAAAAAAGACGCAATCTCGTTGGAATGTTGCAAGACGAATTTTACAGAATTCAATGCAAAAATGAGAAGGAAAAGTGTTAGGGTTATAAAGAAAAAAATTGTTAGGGTTCCAATGATAAATAAACATAATATATATATATATATATATATATATATATATATATATATATATATAAATATAATGACTTTATATATAATTCAGAAAGCATGCAAGGTAAAAACATTCACAAATGACAATAAATATGATTTGCGAATGTTGTAATACATTTGCGAACATAGTTGACAGTATTTAGTTAAAGAAAATTCACACATTTAGGATGACATTCACAAAAATGATTTGCAAAAATTATGCTATATTTAAGAACTTAGGTCAATAAAGATGGTTTACACATTTTGAGTGATATTTACAAACATGATGTGTGAAGGTCATACTATATTTGCATACATATGTTTGAAGTATTTTAGTTAAAGAAGGTTCACATATTTTAGGTGATATTCACAAACATGATTTGCAAAAATCATACTATATTTAAAGACATCGTCGAGGGTGCTTACTTAAGGAGCTTCACACATTTTGGATCACATTCAAAAAAATGATTTGTGACAATTGTATCATATTTATGGAGGGCAAAATGTCTTTAAAAAGTTGAGAATATGATATTTTGGATACGAAGAGGATTCCAACAAATTGTGAGGCATTTCAGATAATGCATCATTTTTCAAGGACAATATGGTCATTTATATTTTACTTACAATCAATTGTATTAAATATATACCCTTATATGACTATTAAATTTCTTTCTATCAATATCTTTGCATACAAATAATTCCACTTTATAAATATTCTATTTTCATTAACACTTAAATATTATGGCTTAAAAAAAATTATGATACAACAATGATTGATTAAATATTAACGTTTAGCTATTTTAGTTAATATTTTTTTTGCAAAATATATGCTTTCTGACAATTTTTGGAAACTGCATACCAATTATTTAATTTTTTTTTTTTAGTGTTTTATTAGAAACTTATAAGTGTTTCTAGCTAGCCAACCTACTGAAACTTTTTAAACTCAAGTACCAACATCAATACCTCGTTTTGGCAACTATCAACAACCAGACATAGGACTCCACAGTGAGATCCAAATTGAATTCAAATCTAAAACCGAACCCACTCTTCAAAACTCAAGGCTAGGGCCTAAATAGGTCCGGTCCAAGCCGATCCCAACTTGAACTGGATTCATTAAGGTCAGGTAACAAAGAAAGGAGTCCCATTAATTATTGGGATTGAACCTGTGCGCAATCTGGAAAATATACGAACACGGGTATGATTTATGTAACTTCATACCAAACTCAGATCCAATCCAAGATCCAATTAAGATCCACAATTTTCAATGTAAAAAAATATAAAAATTATTATTTTACTGGGTATGGACCAGGTCTGATCTACACAATCGTTATTCGAGTCCAGGTATGGTTTTTCCTCTTGAAGAATCCAGACATTCCCAGGTCCAGATCCAGTACCAGCAATCTCAATCTGATCCGGGTCTGAAACCACCCATTTCCTGTGGAGGACCGACCCGTTGACATCCCTACAGTCAAGGACTCAAGGCTAGTGTCGGGTCAAGCATGACCCGACCTGTTTGCATCCCATCCACTCTCCGACGTGGCAGTTGCCACGTCAGCATGATCTACTCAGGAACCACAAATCGGATTTCCCTTCCCTGACCTAACTCACAGTTACCACAGTTAAGAGCCTATATATATATATATATAGAGAGAGAGAGAGAGAGAGAGAGTCGGTTCGATTTATTTATTAATAAAAATTTCGTCGATGTATCCGCCATTGCTGTCCGGGTGAGTTCTCGTTCTCTTGTGTATGGAGAGAGTTTAGATCTCTTGCTGTTTTTTTTCCTGATTTTCGGTATTTGTTGGAACAAATTTTTGGAATAGAATATCGGAATGCACTTATGGTTTTCTTCCTCAGTAGTTCGGTGGGGTCGAGCTCTTCTAGTTTGTTCGTGCCACTAGCGTTAGGGTTCCACTGCAACAGCGATGGCGCCGACGTTCGACGCTGCGGACGGCGGAGATTCTTTCCCGGCGTCGTTAGGGCAGGCATTTCCTCAGGTATGATCGTCCTTCAATCACTCTCCCTCATTTTCGGTTGAAATTTATGTTTTTTTTTTAAGTTGTGGTTTTTGAATTTGGTCATAATTAGGGTTTTAGCGAGATTTACGAGTTTCCAATTCGCGATTCTGAAGGTTTCAGATGAATTCTTGTTCACAATCTGCACTAATCATTAATGGCTCTTTTCGTCGATTGTTATATGTATTGCTTAGAATAATAAATCCATATATGGAATTAGATCCTCTCCCGCTTCGAGCTCTGCTCAAAAGGCATAGTCACTCCTAAGATTTGAAAAGTAGGTGATTTCTATTTACTAATAAACCCTAGTGTTCCTTCAAGGAGCCTAAGATTTTATCTAACAGAAGGGCTAATATTATAAATAATGAAATTCAAATTAAAACCCTGAAAACTGTAAGGTTTTATAATGCTTCTCTGTAGAAATAACGCTTCTCAGCACATTTTTGTGAAGCAGTATAATGATAAGGGTTTCTAATATAGAATTGAAAATTCCAGCTGAAGAACTGAGAAAACATGTGCTACATATTCAACCTGCTTACATTTTGGTAGGACATGAGTCGAGTTATTGTGATTTTATTAGTGCCTATGTCACATGGATACTGCTGAGGATACAGGGATGGCCATTTTTATGAAATTTCCAATATGATTTCTGTATAAAGAGATACGGAACGGCAGTCAAAATGGAGTATCCGTGTGACATAGATTTAGTGCTATTATGGGGAGGACCACTTGTAGTCTCTTCATTCCAAAGTTCCAAACCTCTTTGCTTTTGAACTTGTATATGCTATTTTTCGTTAACACTTATGCCATCGCTTATTGTCATAATGGGTGTTGATATTGGTTTGCTTTCCAATTCTTTCAGACCCATTACTAGTTAAAGCTGCTAGAGGGGAACCTGTTAGCAGGCCACCAGCATGGATGATGCGACAAGCTGGAAGGTACATGGCTGTCTACAGAAAGCTTGCAGAGAAATTTCCATCCTTTAGAGAGAGGTCAGAAACAACTGATCTCATTGTGGAAATATCTTTGCAGCCATGGAGGGCTTTCCATCCAGATGGTGTTATACTTTTTTCTGATATCCTCACTCCTCTGCCCGCCTTTGGGGTCCCATTTGATATTGAGGAAGTTAGGGGTCCAGTAATTCATAATCCAATTAATTCAGAAGAGGGACTTAAAGCGCTGCATCCTATTGAGCTGGAAAAATTACAGTTTGTTGGAGAATCTCTAACCATTTTGCGCAAGGAGGTTTGTGTCCTTAAGATGAAATTCTTATGCTTTTATATTGAAAAGGTATTTTTAGGCCCTGTTTGGATCTATTTTATTGATTGTTTACATATATAAATTTAAGCACATTTTATGAAGAATATTCTTTCCATTACTTTTAATTAGGTGAATGTTTGAATCACCGACTGTTTAAATTATAGTAAAGAAGAAAAGAAGATTAGTGGGCAGTAGTGATAATGGTGGTAGTGGTGGATGGTGGTAATTGGTAATGGTGGTGATGGATGGTGGTGGTGGTAATGGTGATAGTGGTGGTGGTAATGGTAACGCTGGTGGTGGTAATAGTGGAAGGGTGGTGGGTGTTGACAGCCAAAATTTTATGGGTTCCCAACCAACACGCATGTTGTTCCTGACACAGTAGTCACTTTGATGACTCACCGGAAATGGGATGGCTTGTTCACGTACCAAAGACTTTGGATGTGAACTTGAAGTATTTTCGTTTGCAATGAGAAAAATACTTCGCGAAGGACTCTTTTGCATAAGGTTGACAATCAATTTCGGACACAATTTCATTACAATAATTTCAAAAGTTGAGAGAAAGATATTCTCATAAAACCCCACAAGCGGCTCAACAACATTGAACACTTTTAGACAAAATCGGTTTTCGCCGCATTTGGCTTACAAAACAAAATTCTCTAAATATTTTAATCAAAATCTAAAGGTTTCAAGCTTTCTAACCAAACAAGTCATTTTGATTCAATATTGGAGAGAAAAGTTATAAGCGAAACAAGTTCATCTTTAGAAAAATTTGTTTTGAAAAGTAGGGCCTACTTCAAGTGCATTTTTTATCTAACAAATGACAAAATTTAACTTTTCACTCTAAAAGGATTTTGTAGAAGAGGATGTTAGCTTTCCAACTCATCAAACCGTTTGTCGATACGACTTATGGTTTGTTAATTATCACTAAAATATCAGGATATATACTTGCTGACACATTGTTGGCAAGATATACACTTGTTGACACAATGTGTTGACATGATACACTCTTGTCGATATACTTTGTCGACAAATGCGTGTTGGCAAATATGTGTACTTTTACCATTTTGCGTCATTTTGTGTTAGAGAGAGAATGAGCATGGGGGGAGTTCCCAACCACTATGTAGGCCACATTTCTCCCATTCGACTCCATCTTGACTCGAGCTTATTCTCTTGAGTCTCTCTCATGGGCTTCCTTTTGGTTTTGAGGGATTCCGACCCCTTGGGTTACCAAATCTCTTCCTTCTCTCTCTCATTCTTTCTCTCTATTGTCATCCTACTACCTCAAAGCTTCGTCGATGTTTTGATTGAAGGTCAGCCTACGCAACCTTCCAATTCGAGGTGGCCCCCCTGAGGTAATTCCCAAAACTCTTCTAAATTAAGTTCAATTTCCATTTGAATATACCATTTTCCTTGCTTTCTTGGAATCTTTTTCAAAGATTCTATCTTTCTTGAGATCTTTTTACCCAATAATGTATCTTTCTTGAATCTTTATTCCAAAAATCCATTTTCTTTGAGAAAGCTCCTTTTTCCATGACATTTGCACCAACCAGAGCATAGAAACTTTGTCAGATTCGCATAGGTTCGGGCCCGGGACACAGTTATGCTGCCGGATCAATGCCAAAGAAAGAGCTAAGGTTTCTTAGGAAACTTGAGTAAGTTCTTTTTCACTCTTTTCATTTTTTTATACTTTCTTTTCCATATTGTTATAAAATTTTCTCAAGAATTTTAATTGAATATTTGTTTTCCTAGCACATGTATACATCTTTCTTGTCTTGGATCCCACTTGGGTGGGACCACCATCCAAGCTTATCCCATAAGTGTTATCAAGGAATTCAAGAAAGCTCAAGAAAAGACTTTCTCAGGTAAAAGATTTCAACCTTGGTTAAGTTATCCCATGCCATTTGGTAGGGAACGACTTGATCTCGTACTGAGCGGGTGGATCCTATCACCTTTGAAACAAAGGCGAGTTTTACAAAATCTTTTCGAAACATCTTTCTAAAATTCTTTAAAAATCCTTGTTGGTGAATTTTCCATCAACAAATCTTTTTTGGCAAAAAAAAAAAAAGACCCAAGACAAGAATATGTGTTTTGAATTAGCGAAGATGTATGGATAATCAAGATTCCCAAGAAAATTCAAGAAATAAAGAGAAGATCCTAAGAAAATGCAAGAAAGGAAATGAGAAAGTAGGAGAGAACTTACTCGGGTTTCTTGAAAACCCTAGCCCCTTCCTCGCAACGATCCAGCGTAGCGATGGCATCTAGAGCCTTTTGATGATGATGGCCTAGTGGGAAAATGTGCTTTCCCATGTAGGAGAATGGATCTTGGAATAGAGATTCCAAGAAAGAAAGTTTCTTGTGAAAAAGAACCCAAGGAAACCCAATTCTTGGAAAAAGAATTTCAAGAAATCAAGGAAATCAAGGAAATCAAGTAAAAATTTAAAAGAAATTAGTGATTACCTTGGGCCACCCTCCCCGGAAGTGAAGGTTAACTTGATCCGGGCTCCTTGGTGGCACTTTGAGAGAGAGAGAGAGAGAGAGAGAGAGAGAGAGAGAGAGAGAGAGAGAGAGAGAGAGAGAGAGAGAGGTGATAGTGATGATGGTGGTAGTGGCGATGGTGGATGTTGACACCTAAAAAATTTTGGTTTCTCAACCAACACACATGTTTGCCCTGGCTCTTTGGAAATGAGATGGCTTGTTCACATGTGAAATTGAAGTATTTTCGTTTGCAATGAGCGAAATACTTCACGAAAGACTCTTTTGCGTAAGGTTGAGAGTCAATTCCGGACATAATTCCATTACAATAATTTCAAAAGTTGAGAGAAAGATATTTTCATAAAGCCCCACAAACGACTAAAGAACATTTCATAAGTGTTTTGGAAACTTTTAGCCAAAATCATTTTTTCGTCATATTTGGCTTACAAAATAGCATCCTGCAAATATTTTTATCAAAATCTAGAGGTTTCAAGCTTTCTAACCAACTAAAAATCATTTTGATTCAACATCGAGAAGAAAAGTTATAAGCGAAACAAAACAAGTTCATCTTTCGCGAAAATTGTTTTAGAAAGTAACGCCTACTTCAAGTATATTTTTGATCTACCAAATGACAAAATTTAACTTTTCACTCTAAAAGGATTTTGTAGAGGAGGATGTTAGCTTTCCAACACATCAAACTATTTGTCGATACGACTTATGGTTTGTTTTTTATCGCCAAAATTTCGGGCAGTGTCAAGCCAAAACCATGTGTCAGCAAGATATACAATTGCTAACACAATGTGTTGACATGATACACTCTTGCCGACACACATGTGTCAGCAACAGGACACCCTCTTGCCAACACACATATGTCCGCAAGACCCACTCTTGTCGATACACTTTGTCGGCAAGACCTATACTTGTCGACAAATATGTGTCGGCAAGTATGTATATTTTTACTGATTTGCCTCATTTTGAGTGTGTTACAATGAGAATGAGCCCAAGGGGGGGGGGGAGTTCATAAAGCCTATATAGGCCCCATTTCTTCCATTCCTCTCGATCTCAACTCAAGCTTCTTCTCTTGAGTCTCTCTTGTGAGTTTTCTTTTGGTTTTGGGGGGTTCCGATCCATTGGGTTACCAAACCTCTTCCTTCTCTCTCATTCTTTCTCTCACTTGTCATCCTACTACCTTGAAGCTTCGTCGAAGTTCGGATTGAAGATCAACTTATGCTACCTTCACATTCGGGGAGGCCCCCCTAGGCAATTCCTAAAACTCTTATAAATTCAATTGAATTTCCATTTGAATACACCATTTTCCTTGCTTTTTTAGAATATTTTCCAAGATTCTACCTTTCTTTACCCGAGAATCTATCTTTCTTGGAATCTTTATTCCAAAAATCCATTTTCTTATGAGAAAGCTCTTTTTCACATGATATTTGCACTGACTAGAGCCTAGAAACTCTATTAGATTCGCATCAGATCGGGCTCGAGTCACAGTTATGCTGTCGATTCAATGCCAAATAAAGAGCTAGGCTTTCTTAGGAAACCTGAGGAAGTTCTGTCTCCCTCTTTCCATTTCTTATACTTTCTTTTTCATATTTTTTATTTTTTCATATTTTTTATTTTCTCAAGAATTTTAATTTAATACTTGTTTTCCTTATACACTTATTCATCTTTCTTGTCTTGGATCTCACTTGGGTGGGACCACCTTCCAAGCTTACCCCACAAGCGTTATCAAGGAATTCATAAAAGCTCGATAAAAGACTTTCTCAAGTAAAAAATCTCAACCTTGATCATGCTATTTTCTGCCATTTGGGAGGGAACTTGATCTTGTACTGAGCAGGCAGATCCTATCAGCTTGGAAACAAAGACGAGTTTTAGAAAATCTTTTTCAAAAGTCATTTTTAAAATTCTCTAAAAATCCTTGGTGAATTTTTCCATCAACAAATCTTTTTTGGCAAAAAAAAAGATATGTTGATGGAAAATTTCACCAACAAGATTTAAAAATATTTTGAAAAGATTTAAAAAAAAAATTTATACTCACATTTGTTTTCAAGTAATAGGATCCGCCCGCTCGGTGCGAGATAAAGCAATTTCCTCCCAACTGTATAACTCAACCAAGGTTGAGATCTTTACCTAAGAAAGTCATTTCCCAAGCTTTCTTGAACACCTTATGGAGAGCACCTGAGAGGTAAGCTTGGATGGTGGACCCAACCAAGCATGACCCAAGACAAGAGTATGTGTGTTGGAATTAGAGAAGATGTAAGGATAATCAAGAAAATTCAAGAAATACAGAGAAGATCCTAAGAAAATGCAAGGAAATGAGAAAGTAGGAGAGAGAACTTACTTAGGTTTCTTGGAACCCTAGACCCTTCCTCACGATGATCTGACGTAGTGATGACGTCTGGAGCCCTTTTGATGATGATGGCTTAGTGGGAAAAGAGAATTTCCCATGTAGGAGAATGGATCTTGGAATAAAGATTCCAAGAAAGAAGGTTTCTTGTGAAAAAGAACCCAAGAAAACCCAATTCTTGAAAAAAGAATATCAAGAAAGCAAGGAGATCAAGTGAAAATTTAATGAAAATTTAAAAGAAATTATATATTACCTCAGGGTCCCCTCCTTGGAAGCGAAGGTTGACTCGATCCAGGCTCCTTGGTGGCACTTCGAGGTAGTAGGATGGCAAGAATGTAAAAGGAGTTAAAGAGAGAAAGAGGAGGTTTGGGAACCCAAGGGATTAAAATCACCCTAAAACCTCAAGGAAACCCATAAGAGAGACTAAGGAGAAGAAGCTTGAAATGAGATGGAATAGAATGAGGGAATTGGTGCCTATTTATAGGCTTTGAGACCCCCTTCCCTCACGCTCATAAAATACACATACTTTGCCAACACATTTGTCGGCAAGAGGTTGTCTTGCCGATACATGTGTGTCGGCAAGAGTGTATCTTGCTGACGTGCCGACACAATGTGTTGACAAATATATGTCTTGCTGACACATGGTGTCTTGGACCAACACCGCTCAATATTTTGGCCATAAAAACAAAGTTGTATCGACAAATAATTTGATGTGTTGGAAAGATAACATCCTCATCTACAAAATCCTTTTAAAATGAAAAGTCGAATTTGGACATTTAGTCAATAAAAAATGCACTTGAAATGGACCCTACTTTTCAAAACAATTTTTTCGAAAGATAAACTTATTTTGCTTATAACTTTTAACTTCATTGTCGCATCAAAGTGATTTTTGTTTGATTGGAAAGCTTGAAATCTCTAAATTTTGATGAAAATATTTAGAAGATGTTTTGAAGGCTAAATATGGTAGAAACCCATATGATAGTAATGGTGGTGGTGGTAATAGTGGTGATGGATGCTGATAATAGTGTAAAAGCGATGGTAGTGATGGTTGTTGACACCCAAAATTTTCTGGGTTCCCAATCAATAGGCATGTGACCATGACACAATAGAGTCATTTTGATGACTTGTCAAAAATGAGATGGCTTGTTCACATGCCAAAGACTTTGGATGTGCCCTTGAAGTATTTTCGTTTGAAATGAGCGAAATACTTCACGAAGGACTCTTTTGCGTAAGGTTGATAATCAATTCTGGACACAATTCCATTACAATCATTTCAAAAGCTGAGAGAAAGATCTTTTTATAAAACCCCACAAGCGGCTCAAGAATATTTCATAAGTGTTCTGTAAACTTTTAGCAAAAATCGACAAAAATCATATTGATTCAACATCGGAATAAAAAGTTATAAGCGAAACAAGTCCATTTTTCTATAAATTTGTTTTATGAAGTAAAGCCTACTTCAAGTGCATTTTTGACTCACCAAATGGCCAAATTTGATTTTTCACTTTTAAAGGATTTTGTAGAAGAGGATGTTAGCTTTCCAACACATCAAACCGTTTGTAAATACAACTTATGATTTTGTTTTGATCGCCAAAATACTAGGTAGTGTCATGCCAAAATGCCATGTGTCAACAAGAGACATACTTGCCGACACACGTGTAAGCAATATACCGTTTTGTCGACACTCATATGTCGACAATACTCCCTCTTGTCGATACACTTTGTTGGCAAGACCTATACTTGTCGACAGATATGTGTCGACACATGTGTATTTTTACTGTTTTGCCTCATTTTGCGTGTTTTAGAGCAGAAATGAACCTGGTGGGGAGTTCCCAAACCCTATGTGCGCTCCATTTCTCCCATTCCATTCCATCTCCACTCCAACTTTTTCTCGAGTCTCTCTCGTGGGTTTCCTTTTGGTTGTGAGGGGTTTCAGATCCCTTGGGTTACCAAACCTATTCCTTCTCTCTCTCTCTCTCTTGTTATCCTCCTACCTTGAAGCTCTGTCGAAGTTCGTTTTGAAGATCAACCTATGCAACCTTCACATTCGGGGAGTGGGCCCCAAGGTAATTCCTAAGTCTTCTAAATTCAATCCCATTTCCATTTTAATACACCATTTTCATTGCTTTCTTGGAATCTTTTTTCAAGATTCACCTTGGGATCTTTTTACCCAAGAATCTGTCTTTTTTGGAATCTTTATTCCAAAAATCCATTTTCTTTAGAATTTTAATTGAATATTTGTTTTCCTAACACACATTTACATCTTTCCTGTCTTGGTTCTCTCTTAGGTGGGATCACCATCCAAGCTTATCCTGCAAGTGTTATAAAGGAATTCAAAAGACTTTCTCAGGTAAAAGATTTCAACCTTGATCAAGTTATCCCCTGTCATTTGGGAGAGAATGCCTTGATCTTGTACCGAGCTGGCATATCCTATCACCTTGGAAACAGAGGCAAGTTTTACAAAATATTTTTCAAAAAATGTTTTTAAAATTCCTTAAAAATCCTTGGTGATTTTTTTAATCAACAAATCTTTTTTGGCAAAAAAAAGATATTTTGATGAAAAATTTTATCAACAAAATTTAAAAATATTTTGAAAAGATTTTAAAAAATTTATAAACTCGCTTCTGTTTTCAAGTAATAGGATCCGCTCGCTCAGTGCGAGATCAAGCCATTTTCTCCCGACTGGCAAGGTATAACTTTATTAAGGTTGAGATCTTTACCTAAGAAAGTCATTTCTCAAGCCTTCTTGAACACCTTATGGAGAGCAGCTGTGAGCTAAGCTTGAATGGTGGACCCAACCAAGCAAGACCCAAGGCAAGAATATGTGTGTTTGAATTAGAGGAGATGTATGGACAATTAAGTTTCTCAAGATTCAAGAAATAAAGGGAAAATCCTAGGAAAATGCAAGGAAATGAGAAAGTTGGAGAGAGAACTTACTCAGGAAACCCTAGCCCCTTCCTCACATGATCTGACGCGGTGATGACGTCTCGAGCCCTTTTGATGATGATGGCATAGTGGGAAAAAGGGATTTCATGTAGGAGAATGGATCTTGGAATAACGATTCCAAGAAAAAAGGTTTCTTGGGAAAAAGTACCCAAGGAAACCCAATTTAGTAATGGTGGTGGTGGTAATAGTGGCGATGAATGCTGGTAGTGGTAATGGTGACTGAGGTGGTGGTGGTGGTAATAGTGGAAAAGTGGTGATAGTGATGATGGGTGTTGACACCCAATATTTTCTGGGTTCCCAAGCAGCAGGTATGTTGGCCCCGACACAATAGTCATTTCGATGACTCGTCGGAAATGAGATGGCTTGTTTATATGCCAAAGACTTTGGATGTGAACTTGAAGTATTTTCCTTTGCAATAAGCGAAATACTTCACAGACTCTTTTGTGTAAGGTTGACAATAAATTCCAGACACAATTCCATTACATTAATTTCAAAAGTTGAGAGAAAGATCTTTTCATAAAACCCTACAAGCGGCTCGAGAACATTTCCTAAGTGTTTTGGAAACTTTTAGCTAAAATCATTTTTCGCCATATTTGGCTTACAAAATAGTATCCTCCAAATCTTTTATCAAAATCTAGAGGTTTCAAGCCTATGTCACATGGGTGGGGGGTGTGACACTTTAAAAAAACTTGGGTGCGGGAGTGTGGCAAAAATATAAAGAATTATATATATATATTATATAAATTTTAAGTTTTAAGAGTTAAGAAATAACAGTAACACAAATGAAATAAAAAACAATTATCATAATATCATCAAATCAATTTATCATCATGCATGCAATAAATCAAATTAACAATCTACGATTCTATTCTACATCATAAAAACTAACACCATAATTAAATCAACCTAAATATATTATAGAAACAATAAAATAAGTAAAGCAGAAAAGAAGTAAATTATATAGTATACTAACAAAAGAAGCAAAAAATGCTTAATTACATACCCAAAGTATATCCTACACAATGTATATGACGATGAGGTAATGGATCATAATAATTTTCTGCTTCATCATCAAATGCATCATAAGAAGGAAGACTGTGCTAAGATAAATCCATGTTTGTAATGTTGAAATCATGTTCTCCCTCTAAGTTACTCTTCTGGGTTTATATCCCAAAATTTGGATGATCCTTGTCTGCATTATTAAAAATTTTAAACAATTTGAAAATGTTAAATACAAGTATATTTAAATGAAAAACTAAGAAATAGTCAAATAACTAAGAGAGCAAATTAATACCTGTATTCATCATTGGTTCGCGAAAGTAGTCGAAGATTTGAATGAACATATACTAAATCCTCTGCACGCTTGCTGGTGAGTTTGTTTCTCTTCATGTTGTGGATTTGAGATTATGTGCTTTAATTTTTTTCACAACAAGATGAACTAGCAGGTTGAGATAATAATCTTAATGCAAGACATTGGAGAAGAGGTGTTTCTGATCCAAATGTTGACCACCATCTGATAGGATCTATATTATCATCCTCTCTTGCGAGTAGGCATCCATATAATCTTGAAGATGCAAAATTTTTAAACTCTTGTGTGACTTGATTTAAAATATGTGATTTTGGAAAAAATCTTGTCATACAATATTTCTATGTCTTAATAGCTCTGGGTCTAAATTTGGAGGGACACGACCAATACCACCTTCCTGTCACTTTTTTGCATAATATTTTGGATTAAGAGAATCTGCTATGCAATGCAAAAGAGTGTTACTCTTATCCCATCTTCTGACTAAAATTGAATGAATATGGTTAAAAATTTTTGAATCATTCAAAGCAAGATTTTTTCCTTTATGCTTGAAAACTACTTGTGTTTTTTCAATCATATTATCCCATATTTTATAAACTTTGTGAAGTATGAGCTCATTCTTATCAACTTCTCTCAATATTTTTCAAATAGGTTGCGTAAATTGAAGGAAGTATACGACTTTGTCTCAAAACCTATGTCACATGGGTGCGGGTGCGACACAGGTGCGGCGCAATTTTAAAAATTTTGGACACGGGGACTCGGCTATATATATATATATATTTAAAATATATATATATATATATATATATATATATATATATATCCAGTGTGTGCATATGTCTATATAAATTTTGGACTCGGCTCGTGACTCTTCCAAGTTGTCTCAGATCCTCAACTAACTGAGTTAAAATAGTAGTATAACTGGGTTAGAACCAAACTAGGCTGAGTTTATCATTGACTCAGCCGAGTCTTAGCTACCATGGGAATAAAACATCATCAAGGTATTAATTAAAAGCATTAACTAAAAGCATGTTCTGGTAAATGCATTAAATATCTTTTGCTAAAATTCATAACATTAATTAAAAGCATTAAAAGCTTTTAATTTTTCAAAGCTAGATTTGAAAAAGAGAGAGAGAGAGAGAGATCTCGGTGGATGAGAAAGTGTTGCTACTCGTGGATGAGAATTTATTAGCTTTTATAAGAGAGAGAACTTGGTGGATGAAAAGTGTTGGTACTCGTGGATGAGAATTTATTAGCTTTTAAGATTGAGAGAGAGAATTAAATGATAATATTTAAGAATAATTTTTTTTTCTGGGCCTAATGTTTAAGACTCATGCTATATATATATATTTTTAAAAAATATATAAAAAGATCTTTTTTTTTTTATTTTTTGTACTAAAAATGGACATTTTTGGACTCGGTCAACGTTGACCGAGTCCAAAATTAAGACGGACTCGGCCTGGACTCGTTGACCGAGTCCGACTCGGCGTTGACCGAGTCCAGGCCGTGTCCGAGGCCGCACCCGTGTCCGCACCCGTGTCGGGGCGTGTCGACTCGGGTGCGACACCTCTCTAGCCGAGTCCGTGTGACATAGCTCAAAACCCATCATCAACAATGAATTTCTTGAGCCTTGACATCATCATCAACACGATAGAATGTCCAATTCTCATAAGTCACCATGCTAACCAAAGCATTCTTCACTTCTTTAATCCTCTTCACTTCTTTAATCCTCTTCACTATCACAATGATGAACGCAAAACGTGTTTCAATGACCTTCAACAATTTCAGGTCAGAATGCCTATTAAATATAACATTAACTTGGTGGTTAACAACAAAATTCTTAATGCTTTTGACATTTCTTTATAATTCTTCAATCCATGAACATAAAACATATGCTGGTGAATTTTTTTCTTCTTTGGGGTTGCAGATGCTCTTGATGGCCAGATTTAAGCTGTGTGCTACATAGAGAGTTCAAAAAATATGAGGGTACTCACTCTCCAAACTCAATGCTGCACTTTTATAAACTGGAGTGTTGTCTGTGATGATTTGTACTATTTTCTGATCACCCATTTCTTTTATGACTTCTATAAACAACCTCTTCAAATACTCCACATTTATATATTTCCTAGATGCATTAACTGCTTTCAAAAATACTGGGCCACTAAGCGAAGAAGCAATAAAATTGATTAGTGGACGCCTTTGAATATCTGTCCACCCATCAGAAACAATATAAACTTCATTTTGCTCCCATGAATATTTTTTAATCTCTAGCAATCTCTCCACATTTGCCCTCTCTTCTGCAAGAAGTGTGATTCATAGTTTTCTGAGCTTGGAGGTACATAGTTACTCAAATTACAATTTGCTAAAGTGACTAAATCCTTCTAATAAGGATTTCTAGCTGTATTAAATAGGATTGAACTAGAATAAAAATACCTTCCTACTTTTCTATCCATCTCTTTCTTTTCATATGTATTGAATGATGCTTGTATCGTTCCTTTTCCTCCTATATCCACTTTTCTTTTCTTTTTGAGCATCTTCTTGGTGGCTTAAAAATGGTACACTAATTACACAAGAATCACTCATTGTCTTCTTCTTCTTCTTTTCATATTCTTCTTGTATTTTCTTGTATTGTCTTCGCATTGCCTCATCAACTCTTCTGCATCCTGAAATGCCGTATCCTGATATCTTCAACAAATGAGCCTTAACTCTTGTGTAAGACCTAGAGTTACCAGAAGCGCTTAGGTAAGTGGAGAAGCGCGCTTCTTCGAAGCGCGAAATGTGCGGGAAACACTATTTTTTAATGGAAAGCACGCTTCCCTTTAATGAGAAGCGCACTTCCCATCGCGCTTTCCCATGCTTCTCCCTCACTTCCTCTATTTTTTAATTTTAATTTTAATTTTAATTTTTTTTATTTTTTTCGCTTTCCCCTCGCTTCCTAGGTCGCTTTCGGTTTGCTTTCGAGACGATTCCTGATTCGCTCCTAAGTGATCCCACGCTTAATTTTGAAAGTGCCTCGCTTCCCGCTCCCGCTTCCTCAATTGACAACCATGGTAACAAACAACAACAACAACAACAACTACGCCTTCATCCCAAAACAATTGGGGTCAGCGATATGAACCAAAAAGAAATTCATTTTGGGTCTTCCACATGAATCCTTTTCCTCCAATCATTTCTATCCAACGCCATGTCCTCGGTGAGGTTCAAAGCATTCATATCCTTTCCTATCATCTCCATCCAAGTTTTCCTAGGCCTACCCCGACCTCTTTTAACTAATATATTTTCCCATTTCTCCAACCTTCTAACTGGAGCATCATTAGGCCTTCGCCGAATATGTCCAAACCACCGTAAACGATTCTCTCGCATCTTATTTTCAATGGGTGCAACACCTACCTTCTTACGTATCTCTTCGTTCCGAATCTTATCTTTTATTGTATTTCCACACATCCATCTAAGCATCCGCATCTCAGCTACACTCATTTTTTGAATATGATGTCTCTTGGCAGCCCAACATTCCGTACCATATAGTAAAGCGGGTCTAATAGTCGTCCTATAAAACTTTCCCTTCAACCGCAATGGCATTCTACGATCGCACAGCACTCCAGTAGCACTTTTCCATTTCATCCACCCAACCTTTATCCTATGATTTACATCTCCATCAATTTCTCCATACTTTTGAATGATGGATCCCAAATATTTGAAATAATCATTCACCGGTATATCTTGCTCACTAAGCTTCACTACACTCCCATCACTACTTCGTTGCTTACTAAACCGACATTCCATATATTCAGTCTTACTCTTACTCAACTTAAAACCTCTAGCTTCCAATGTCTGTCTCCATAATTCTAACTTAGCATTAACCCCAGCTCTAGACTCATCAATCAAAACAATATCATCAGCAAACAACATACACCACGGTACATTTTCTTGAATTGATCTCGTAAGCTCATCCATCACTATCGCAAATAGGAAAGGGCTTAAAGCAGATCCTTGATGTAACCCAACCGTTATCGGAAAATTGGTTGTCACCCCTCCACAAGTGCGGACATTGGTTACTACTCCTTCATACATATCTTTAATTATACTAATGTACTTGAGAGAAACACCTTTCTTCATCATTGTCCACCAGAGAACGTCCCTAGGTACTCTATCGTATGCCTTCTCTAAATCAATAAAAACCATATGCAAATCTTTGTTCATCTCTCTATATCTTTCAATAAGTTGTCTAAGAAGATGTATAGCTTCCATAGTTGATCTTCCAGGCATAAAACCAAATTGATTCTCCGATATCATGACAACCTTCCTCAACCTAGACTCAATCACCCTCTCCCAAAGTTTCATAGTATGACTCATGAGTTTTATACCACGATAGTTTGTGCAATCTTGTATATCACCCTTATTCTTATATAAAGGCACCAAAGTACTCTTCCTCCACTCATTAGGCATCTTATTTGTTCGCCAAATCAAGTTAAAAAGATTTGTCAACCATTCTAAACCTTTCTCTCCCAAGCATTTCCAAGCCTCGATAGGTATACCATCTGGGCCAACTGCCCTTCTTGATTTCATTTTCTTCAAAGCCTCTGCAATTTCTTTCTTTTGAATCTTGTGCATGAAGTCACGATTTATCTCATGAAAAGGAATGGAGAAGTCTCCAAGATCTTGAGCATGACTATCATTAAAAAGCTTATCAAAATAATCTTTCCATCTCTCCTTAATCTCCTCATCTTTGACTAAAACCCTTTGCGTTTCATCTTTGATACATCTAACCATACCCAAATCCTTCGATTTCCTATCTCTCATCTTTGCAAGCCTATAAATATCCTTCTCGCCTTCTTTGATATCCAACTTGTCATAAACCTCCTTATATACCTTAGCCCTCGCGTTTCGAACAACTTTTTTAGCTTCCTTCTTTGCTATCATATACTTCTCCAAATTCTCATTATCACGACTCTTACTTAGATTTCTATAACACTCTCTTTTAACCTTAATAGCTAATTTGACTGACAACCATGGTAAGACCCAACAAAATCTCTTTCACAGAGCTTGCATCAAAATCTCTTGTTTCTACCACCTCCTCCAGTTTTTGCAAGTTTATCTACATGTGCCCATAGTGCCCCCCCCGTCATCACAGGTTGCAGCTAAAGAACTTGAATCGACACTCCCTCTACAACTACCAGCAACACTAGCAGCAGAACTCACATATAGTGATGAGGGCGGCCTAAGTCCTTTCTCTTTATCCAACATTTTTGTCCTTAAAACAAAAAAATGTTATATTAAAATCAATTATGCACACTCACTATCAAGATTAAAAATATTGAGTGCAAGGTCAATAAAATACAATAAGTTCTAAAAAATATAGTAGTAGTACGTATAAATAAATACCGAAACCGAAAGGGTTCTTAAATAAAAACTGCATGTACATGGCATTAAAAGCTTCATGTACAAGTGTTACCAAAATGGTATGTACATAGGCACTAAAATCTGCATGTAAAACCTCTACACATAGAATATACATAGCTAACAAAAAAAAATGAAAGAAGAAGAAGCAAACAACCTACTGAAATGCATGAAAATCCCAACACACAGTATATCTAGATTTGCAGGAGCAATGCATACATGTGCAATAAAGAGAAACAATTAAATTGCACATGTGCACAGTAAAATAACAAACATCATATAGGTAAATAGGGAATATAGAATTTTTCCATGAATCCTAAAACCCATTCCAATCCCTATCAAACAAAGTTTTTTTTTTAATTTGAACCCTAACGTGAGCATTTGTCAAACAGTTTTTTTTTCGTAAAATCCAACATGAACCTCTGTAAAAAAAAAATCTGATTCTCGTTGCTTTAAAACCCAACGTGAACATCTATAAATAAAACCAATTTTTTCCCTAAAATCCAACGTGAACCTCTGTAAAAAAAAATCTGATTCTCGTTACTTTAGAACCCAACTTGAACATCTATAAATAAAACCAGATTTTTTCCTAAAATCCAACGTGAACCTTGTTAGAAGGAAGAAGCTCCAGACTTACCTGCACAAGGGAAAGAAGATGACAAAGAAGTGAATAGGGGCTGCAGAAGGTCACGGCTGAGACTTACTCAACGTGACTGCTCTATTCAATAATATATATATATATATATATTAGTGAGTGATTACAAAATTTAGGGTACTGAAATACCCTTTAATGAACAACTAATATTACAACATAACACAACATTGTGTGTGGATACGTGAATGCATATGGGTCTGTGTTCGGGACCGGATCCATGGACGACTTCTTTTCACCCTTCCTCAAGTTGTACATGGTCTTGGATCATGAACAACTTGCCTTTTAACATCCAAAACCTGTCCTTCGTCAATCCTTTTGTGAATATGTCTGCAACTTGGTCTTCAGTGCGGACAAAATTGGGTTCAATCTCCTTTTCTTCGACCTTTTGCCTCACAAAGTGTTGGTCTATCTCAATGTGTTTTGCCCGACTATGATAAATAGGATTGAAGGACATATTGATAGCACTTTGGTTATCACATAGTAGGAGTGATCGAGCAATCAATTCTCTTATTTCTGTGAGGAGATGCCTTATCCATGTAGCTTCCGCAATCGCGACAACCATTGATCTGTATTCGGCTTCTGTGCTTGACCTAGCGATGACTTTCTGCTTTCTACTGCTCTAAAAAACCAAGTTTGACCCAAGAAAAACACAATAACCAGATACTGATCGACGTTCATCTGGATCACCTGCCCAATCAACATCAACATAAACAACGATCTCATGTGCACCCTGATCCAGCCCACCCTTTCTGTACACAAGCCATCACCGACAGTGCCTTTTAAATACCGTAATATTCTCTTAACTGCCTCCATGTGTGACGTACGAGGTTCATGCATAAATTGAGACACCTGATCGACTGAATATACTATATCAGGTCGAGTGAAAGTTAGGTATTGTAACATACCTACTATGCTGCGGTATCTGGCAGGGCCTTCATATAGGTCTCCTTCTTTAGAACTCAGTTTCTGATGTATTACACTTGGAGTTCCCAAGGGTTTGCAATTCATCATACCTGCTCTACTGAGAATGTCCACTGTATACTTGTGTTGAGTGAGAGTAAGAAGATTACATATCTTGTCTACTTCTACCCCAAGGAAATATCGCAGATCTCCCAGATCCTTCATCTTAAATCTCTGATTCAACAATTTCTTTACTTCCTCAATATGAGTTTCACAGTTTTCTGTAATGATGATGTCGTCTACATATATCAATAGGAGTGTGGTCACATTCTGCTTCTTGTAAATGAATAATGAATGATCTAGAAGAGACCTAGAGAAGCCGTGTCTTTGTATCTCAAGGGAAAAACTCTCGAACCAAGAACGAGATGCCTATTTCAAACCATATATCGCTCTTTTTAATCTACATACGCACTGATTAGCATCTTGTTCTGCATATCCAGCGGGCTGCTCTATATAAACTTCCTCCTTTAAATCTCCGTGTAGGAAAGCATTTTTAACATCTAGCTGACTTAATGTCCAGCCATGCTCAATAGCTAGACCTAACACAATCCAAATGGTCCCCATTTTCACTGCAGGACTAAAAGTTTCATTAAAACCCTACCCTTGTTCTTGCGTAAATCCTTTGGCAACAAGTCTAGCCTTATACCTTTCAATACTCCCATCTGGTTTATATTTGATCTTATACACCCATTTCCATCCAACCACATTTTTGTTGGACGGTCTAGGCATAATCTCCCAAGTTTCACATTCATGTAAGACTTCCATTTCTTCATTCATCGCTTCAATCCACTTCTTGGAGTTGACATCTTGATAAAAGGTGAGTGGTTCATCTTCTTTGTTTATGGATGTCAGAAACAATTGAAAATCCAGTGAAAAGTTTTTGTTGCTGACCCATCTATCAAGTAGATGTCGATGCCGAGTAGACCTCCTGACAACCAACTCCTATGAGGGAGGCAGAGTTATATTAAGATCTGGACAAGAAGCAAAGACGAGTGGAGGTTCTTTTTCACGTCGGGTGTAAGTGATGCCCTTGTACCTTCCTGTTTCCAAGGGTTGCACAACAACTTCTTCTGGCTGTGGTGCATTTTCTGATTCCTCACATATTTCCTTTTGACTACAGTCTGGAGGACAATCATCATTAATGTTGGAAAAAAGTTCATAAGTTAACTATGGATAATATACCTCAACATTGGATCCTAAACTTGAGATGTTAGCTGGTTGATTATCAAAGTTCATCTCATCAAAAATAACGTTTCTGGACACTTTGATGCTTCTGCTCGAAGGATCATAGCACCTGTACCCCTTATAGTCATCCGCATACCCCACAAATCTGCACTTCAAGGCTTTGTTGACTCGGCTGACTCGGCTCGGCCCTCCAACGAGTCAACCCGGCAAGGCAAACTCGGCTTGCCAAGACTCGGGCCTGACTCGGCCTAACTCAGGTGAGTTCTGGGATGTTTGAAATTTGATTTTTTATTTGAGTTGAAACAAACATGAGATGAAGTACGGTTGTTACAGACAAAACATATGTTTTGTCTGTTATGTTCTAAGGGTCTGTCCAATCTTGGACAAGCAATCAGACAGACCCTTAGGGTCTCTTGTGAGTGTGTCCTTAGTGGTCCTTGTGTTGGCTGATTTGGTGGACTGATGTGCTCATTGGATTTGTGGTATGTGTGCTCTTGGATCTTCCCTGTGTGTGTGTTAACTTCGTAACAGCTACTAGGTATCACTATCATAGCATAATCAATTGTAATGTTCATCATGTATTATCAGAAGCATAAAATTAAGGAACTAAATATATGTTGGAAACTGGTAATTGGCCTTGTGGTAGCCAGTAGCTAGAAGTCACTCAAGAGAGGATTCGTAACGTTTCCATAAATTTCTACCAATAAGACAAATGTCGACAGAGCTTCACATAAGTTCTTGATTGCTTGACAATGCACAGAACCATCAAAATACAAATATCCCGCTAATTCATAAGAAACAACATTAGGAGCCAGTGTTCATAGGGAAAAGAGTTTTAGCTCTGTTTGGGAGTGAACAACCAGGATTTTATATGCTGCATCTCTTTCGAGATTTTTTGTCATGCCACTTAATTTCATATTTTTCAACTTACACCATAGTTATTCTTCAACTTACTCCATAGTCCTTTGTCTAAAAAAGAAATTTGAAGGCTATTTAGCAGGCTATCCTAGAGTTAATGACCTTTGTTCATTTGTCAAGGATGTACATTTATATATGGTCACATGGACAACAAAAAGGACACATGGCATGCCATTGTTCAATTTTTCATTAAGAATACTGTATAAGGGGGCATGACACAAGGGTAACTGGTAAGTTGGGAATATTCCTGTGAGATAGTCCGGCAGAGATCAGCCTATGCATTTTTCAATGCTACTGGTCTCTATGAATGGTTTAACTAGAAAATGACAAACCCAGGAAGTAATACAAGCAAAAGCCAAGCTAATTTAGTTGATGCCAATTGTTATCAGTTCAAAAGCAACCTAAGAAAGAGTCACATCTCTCTCCGAGTTTCAGTGATTACATGCCTTAACACAACCCAAGGATCTCTTGTTTACTGAAAAACATGGTTTGAGACAAATTATAAATTGTTTTTCTTTTAAAATCAAAAGTTAACAAAACCCGGTCCGAGTCACCGAGTTGACCTGCCGAGTCACGAGTCAATAAAGAACGAGTCAAGTCCCGAGTCACGGGTTTTAAAACCTTGGTCTTAACGAGCTGTCAATATGCACATAACAAACAGATCCAAAAGCACGTAATTCATGATAATCGGGATGAGTACCAAAAAGAGTAAAGTATGGCGATCTGTTTTCTAACAATGTCATGGGCAGACGATTTATCACATGCACTGTAGAATGAAAAGCCTCTGTCCATAAAGTAATAGGGAGATTACTATCATGCATCATGCTCATTGCACTCTCAACAGTATGTCGATGTTTCCTTTCAGCTATCCCATTTTGTTGAGGTGTATGTGGGCAAGCCACTCTTCTCCTTATTCCGTTATGCTGGAGAAAATCAATAAAATCACTAGAAGAAAACTCTCCCCCTCCATCACATTGAAAATGTAGAATCTTTTCAGAGAAATGATTTTTGATGAAATAATAGAACTTTCAGAACAATCCAAAGACTTCGGTCTTATGCTTCATGAAGAATATACAAGTATAACGTGAATAGCTGTAAAAAAAATATCTGCTACCTGAATCAGAAGCAATTGGGGCAGGGCCCCAGACATCAGAATATATGATTTCAAAAAGTCTTGAAGCTCTTTTATTGATTGAATTGAAGGGTAAAACACGACTCTTACATAAGTGACAACTTGAACATTTTATTTCATTTATTTCTGAACCCATACTAGACTTAGGAATCAAATTATTTGAGACAAGTTTTTCAATGAAATGACAACCAATCGACTATGCCAAAGAATTGGCTTATTACGTTCAGAAATGGCGAACACACACTCAGAAGAAAGTAATGGAGGATTTTGATGAAGCTTCAAGGATGAACAAATGGAATAAACTGTGGAGGGATCTTCTTGAAAAATGTACATGTTGCCTAGTCTCTTTCCCTCAGCGAATGTCTCCCTCGTGTGAAGATCCTTGACATAAATAGAATGAGTAAATTCAACTAAGGCATTAATATCATAAACCAGTTTTGAGACGGAAACAATAATTTTCTGAATATTTGGTGCATGAAGAACATTTGGAAGCTTAAGAGGAGACTTAAACATGGGTATAATAGCATTTCCAATGTGTGAAATGGAGTGGTGAGAACCATCTCCTGTAACTATACTATTTTTACTAACATAAGGAATACGATTTAGGAGTTTACCCACATCACCTGAAATGTGGGTTGCTGCCCCTGAGTCAACATACCAAATGCCTTTATCATTCTGTTTCATATTCAGTCCTGCCAATGCTGCCAATAGTAACTCCTTTACTTCTCCCCCAGCCTTTGAGACTCCTGAGTCTTTCTTAGTCTCTGTTTGCAAAGTTTTTCCTTTATTTTTGGGGATTGAACCAGCAATTTGCTTTAATATGCCCCCTTTTGTTACATAAAAAACATGTAGGAATGGGCCTTTGACTTTGCTGATTGGTAGGAACATTAGGTGTCAGAAGTAGACCACGACCCCCAAAACCATGTCTTGCTTGTCCACCTCTGCCTCGAGGAGCACTACCTCCTCTTCCTTTTTCATAGATCAATCCTGTAGCGAGTATATCACTATATCTTGAGTCCCTGAGTGCACATAATTTTTTTCATAAAAACCCTTCAAATTCATTTCATATTGCAGTAATTTTGCACGTAGATCTTCGAACTTTGGAAGCTCTGGAAGACACAATAAGGACGTTGTCAGAACATGATAATCTGGCCCCAACCCGCTTAAAGTCTGTTGTACTTTATCAGTTTATCTTTATCATTAACCACACATCCCACGATAGCTAGATGATTCGTAATGCTCTTCATTTTATTCAAGTATTCCATGATAGACATGGAATCTTTCTTTAACATCTGAAATTCTCGCTTAAGAAACAGAACTCTAGCCTCAGATATTTGCGAATATGTCTGAAGTAACTTGTCCCACAACTCTATGGCCGAACAATCATCAGGAATGGCTATAAGAACCTCTTGCGACAGTGTTGAGGTGATGTATGCCACCAATGCTTGGTCTCTCTTCATCCAAGCAACATAATCTGGATTTCTGAGAAGCACAGTAGAGGCTGCCCCTTTATCATCTTCCTTTTCCTGAGAAATAAATTCTGGAGGGGTTGGAATTGATCAATCCAGATGTCCAGAGAGATCTTGGCTCCTTATGAAAGGAACAATCTGTCTTTTCCAAGTCAAGAAATTGGTGTTGCTTAACTTCTCATAAACGAGTTGACTAAGAAAGTTAGAAGAAAGACCTGTTTGTAAGAAGGGGGAATCCATTGAGAAAAAACACAAGAAGAAATCGATGTTGAAGAGGAGGAAAAAATTTCTAGATCAGATTCAGTCTATTGAAGAATCAGTCACTTTTAATATATATATATATATATTTTGCAGAAGTTAAAACCAGGAAAATTATCTTCTGATGTGACCGGCGAGCATGACTGATCTGATCGTGGTTACACTGAATCGGTTCCAAATTGATAAAATCCCTCCTTGAATAAATACAAAATATCTCCAAGAAACTCTGTAATCTGGAATAATAAAAATGATGAATATAAAGCAAAGGTATTCCAGATAAAAGCAGATCACAGCATTAAGCGATTCTATCAATGATCTCCTTTAAATGAAACAAGGATAATTGACGGATGAAAGGAGGTAAGAATCAATATTTTTTAATATGCAGAAATGTTTTTGATTTTCGGAGGGGATTTTAGAAATAAGCAAGAATGAGGAGATCTCGGCTGAAGTAAAAGAGACACAGATTAAGAAAGAAAAACGCTGATTAAGAGACAGAAAATCTGAGATTGGAAAATCCAAATTTGGATTTAAAAGAGACACTGATTTGAAGAAAAAGGCAAGAAAACGCAGATTCCGAGAAACACTGATCTGGGTTTAGAAAAGAAATAGATTGAGAGTTAGATCTGGGTTTAGAACAGATTGAAGAGAGACACAGATCTGGATTTGAGAGTTAGATCAAGAAAAACGCTGATTCAAAGAATACGCAGGAATAAAACTCACAGTTTTCTCGACTTGGATTTGATCTCTTTGGGCATTCCTTTTGGAAAGACAACTCCAGGCCCAACTTTAACCTGGCAGCTCTGATACCATGTTAGAAGGAAGAAGCTCCAGACTTACCTGCACAGGGGAAAGAAGATGACAGAGAAGAGAATAGGGGCTGCAGAAGGTCACGGCTGAGACTTATTCAACGTGACTGCTCTATTCAATAATATATATATATATATATATATATATATATATATTAGTGAGTGATTACAAAATTTAGGGTACTGAAATACCCTTTAATGAACAACTAATATTACAACATAACACAACATTGTGTGTGGATACGTGAATGCATACGGGTCCGGGTCCGGATCCATGGACGACTTATTTTCAAACCTCTGTAAAAAAAATCCGATTCTCGTTGCTTTAAAACCCAACTTGAACATCTATAAATAACACCAGATTTTCTCCTAAAATCTAACGTGAACCTCTCTAAAAAAAAATCTGATTCTCGTTGCTTTAAAACCCAACGTGAACATATAAATAAAACCAGAATTTTCAACACCTAAAATTATAGATTTTTCATCAATCTAAATGAAAGAGATTGAAGGAGAGAATGAGAGAGAGAGAATGCATACTGGACGGTGTCGCTCGAGGTCGTCGCGGGCGTCGGGGTAGGGAGACTGGTTGTTGCCGGCGTTGGGGTCGGGTCGTCATCGGCGTCGGGGTTGGGTCGTCGCACAATTGAGGTCGGGATTAGGGCAAATTTTTTTTGTCCTAATCCTCCTCTCAACCCTTTTTTATCGGGCTTTATTATTATTATTTTTTTAAAGTCCAAACATTGGACAGTACTGCACCCAGGGTCGGGTAGACCGCACCAGGTGCCGCACCCACGTTGCGTCGACGCGGGTGTGGCACCTGGTTGACCGAATCCCTGTGACTTAGTTTCAAGCTTTTAAACCAAACAAAAATCATTTTGATTCAACATCAGAATAAAAAAGTTATAAGCGAAACAAGTTCATCTTTCGAGAAATTTGTTTTATGAAGTAGGGCCTACTTCAAGTGCATTTTTGATTCACCAAATGACCAAATTTGACTTTTCACTTTCAAAGGATTTTGTAGAAGAGGATGTTGGCTTTCCAACACATTAAAGTATTAAATCATTTGTCGATACAACTCATGGTTTTGTTTTTATCGCCAAAATATCGGGTGGTGTCAAGCCAAAATACCATGTGTCGACAAGAGATATATGCTTGCTGACACACATTTCAGCAAGATACCTTGTTGCAAACACACATATGTCGGCAAGACCTATACTTGTTGACAAATGTGTGTCGACGATCATGTGTATTTTTACCAGTTTGCCTCATTTTGCGTATTTTAGAGCAGGAATGAGCCAAGAGGAGATTTTTCAAACCCTACGTAGGCCCCATTTCTCACATTCCACTCCATCTCTACTCAAGCTTCCTTTCTTCATTCTCTCTCGTGGGTTTCCGATCCCTTGGGTTACCAAACTTCTTCCTTCTCTCTCTCTCTCTCTCTTGTCAGCCTACTACCTCGAAGCTCCGTCGAAGTTCGTTTTGAAGATCAACCTATGCAACCTTCACATTCGGGGAGTGAGCCTCGAGGTAATTCCTAAAAGTGTTCTAAATTCAATTTCATTTCCATTCTAATACACCATTTTCCTTGCTTTCTTGGAATATTTTTCCAACTACCTTTCTTGGGATCTTTTTACCCAAGAATCTATATTTCTTGGAATCTTTATTCCAAAAATCCATTTTCTTGTGAGAAAGCTCCTTTTCCCATGAGAATTGCATTGACTAGAGCCAAGAAACTCTATCGGATTCACATCAGATCGGGTCCAGGATGCAGTTATGCTGTTGGATTCATGCCAAAGAATGAGCTAGGGTTGATTAGGAAACCTAAGTAAGTTATCTCTCTCCCTCTTTCTATTTTTTCTACTTTTCTCTCTCTATATTTTTTATTTTTTTAAGAATTTTAATTGAATATTCGTTTTCTTAACACACATATACACCATTCTTATCTTGGATCTTGCTTGGGTGGGACAACCATCCCAGCTTATCCCACAGGTGTTATTAAGGACTTCAAGAAAGCTCAAAAAAAGACTCTCAGGTAAAAGATCTCAACCTTAATCAAGTTATCCCCTACTATTTGAGAGGGAACAACTTGATCTCGTACTGAGCAGGCAACAGTGTGACAAATATCGCAAGATTTATGAAAATCTCACGAGAAATTGCCTGAAAGCTTAAAACGGCAATTTCTTGCAAGATTTACAAAATATCACGCGATTTATAAAAAAACACAAATACCGTGATTTAAACGCGATATTTACGTTTTAAACGACTATTTATTACGAAAAAATCATGTATTTTTATTTTTAAATAAATTTTATTAATATTTTCTTATAAAAAGTATATTTTATATATTTTAATTAAATTTTTTATTGTAGAGATTTTGCCAAAAAATGCGAGATTAATGATTTTCTTTTCAATTTCTCGCGAGTTTTTGAAAAACGAGAAATTGCCGATAAAAACGTTTGTCACTATGGCAAGCAGATCTTATCACCTTGAAAATGGAGGCAAGTTTTACAAAATCTTTTTAAAATTCTTTAAAAACCCTTGTTGGCGAATTTTTCTATCAACAAATCTTTTTTGGCAAAAAAAAGATATGTTGATGGAAAATTTCACCAATAAGATTTAAAAATAGTTTGATTTTTTTTTTTAAATTTGTTATAAACTTGCATATGTTTTCAAGTAATAGAATCCACCCGCATATGTTTTCAAGTAATAGAATCCACCCGCATATGTTTTCATATCTTGTTTTCAAGCAGTTTTCTCTCAAATGACAGGGTATAACTCGATCAAGGTTGAGATGTTCACCTAAGAAAGTCGTTTCCCAAGCCTTCTTGAACACCTATGAGGTATGCTTTGACGGTGGACTGACCCAAGCAAGACCCTAGACAAGAATATGTGTGTTTGAATTAGAGAAGATGTATGAACAATCAAGATTTTCAAGAAAATTCAAGAAATAAAGCGCAAATCCTAAGAAAATGAGAAAGTTGGAGAGAGAACTTACTCAGGTTTCTTGAAAACCCTAGCCCCTTCCCCGGGATGATCCGATGTAGTGACGGTGTCTCAAGCTCTTTTAATGATGATAGCCTAGTGGGAAAAGAGGCTTTCCTATGTAGGAGAATGGATCTTGGAATAAAGATTCCAAGAAAGAAGGTTTCTTGGGAAAAAGAACCTAAGTAAACCCAATTCTTGGAAAAAGAATTTCAAGAAAGCAAGGAAATCAAGTGAAAATTTAATGAAAATTTAAAAGAAATTAGAGATTACCTTGAAGCCCCCTCCCCGAAAGTGAAGGTTGACTCAATCCTGGATCCTTGGTGGCACTTCGAGGTAGTAGGATGGCAAGAATGCAAGAGAGAGAGAGAGAGAGAGAGAGAGAGAGAGAGAGAGAGAGAGAGAGAGAGAGAGGGGGGGGGGGGGGGGTTGAGAACCCAGGGGGATCAAAATCCCCTTAAAACCTCAAGGAAACTGACAAAAGAGACTCAAGAAAAGAAGCTTGAGTTGAGATTTAGTGAAATGAGAGAATTGAGGCCTATTTATCAGCTTTGGACCCTCTCCCCCCGTGCTCATAAAAGGCACATACTTGCCAACACACACCCCTTGGCAAAGGGGTGTCTTGCCAATACATGTGTTTCAACAAGTGTATCTTGCTGATGCATTGTGTCGGCAAAAGTGTATCTTGCCGACAGAATGTGTTGACAAGTATATGTATTGTTGACACATGGTGTCTTGGCCCAACACCTCCCGATATTTTGTCCATAAAACCAAATTGTAAGCCGTATCGACGAACGGTTTGATGCGTTGAAAAGTTAACATACTTTACAAAATTCTTTTAGAGCCAAAAGTCAACTTTGGCCATTTGATCGGTCAAAAATGCACTTGAAGTGGACAATACTTTCCAATTTTTTTTTGAAAGATGAACTTGTTTTGCTTATAACTTTTCATTTCGTTGTTGGATTGAAGTGATTTTGCTTGGTTGGAAAACTTGAAACCTCTAGATTTTGATGAAAATATTTGAAGAATGTTGTTTTGAAGGCTAAATATGGCGGACAACCCATTTTGGTCAAAAACATCTTGAAATATGCTTGAGCTTCTTGTGGGGTTTTATGGAAGGGTCTCTCCCTCCACTTTTGAAAATGTTTTGATGATATCGTGGCCGAAATTGATTGTCAACCGTACTCAAACGATGTCCTTCGCAAAGTATTTTACTCCTTGTAAACGAAAATACTTCAAGTTCACATCCATAGTCTTTGGCATGTGAATAAACCATCTCATTTCCAACGAGTCATCGAGGTGACTCTTTTTTGCCAGGGCCAACATTCATGTTGGTTGGAAACCCATAAAATTTTGGTTGTCAACAGTAGGGAAATGATGGTGGTTATTAGGGGTGGCAATCGTGTCGGGTTGGCGGGTCAGCATACCTCAACCCGAACCCGACCCATTTATTAAACGGGTCGGCTGTGGCAAACACGAACCCGACCCGTTTAATAAACGGGTAACCCGACACGACCTGCCAACCCATTTAATAAATGGGTTGGGTCGGGTAAACGGGTTCTCAGGTTGGCGGGTCGGGTTGGCGGGTCGACGGGTTGGCAGGTCAGGTTGGCGGGTTGGCAGGTCGGGTTGGCGGGTTGGCAGGTCGGGTTGGCGGGTTGACCCACCCGACTAACCCATTTATTAAACGGGTCAGCCGGGTTGGCATACCCCCAACCCGAACCCGACCTGTTTAATAAATGGGTTACGCGGGTCGACCCGTTTATTAAACGGGTTGGCTTAAGCCCAACCCGAACCCGCCTAAGAGGCGGGTTGGCGGGTCGTGTCAGGTTTTGCCATCCCTAGTGGTTATGGGGAATTGGGGATGACGGGGATGATGGGAATGGAATGGAAGAAAATAAATTGTTGTAAAAAAAAGCAAGTCTCCCCTTATTTTTTGAAAAAAAGTGTGAAATTTATAAAATGCCATTAGAAAAAATAAAAGCAAAAGATCCAAACATCAAAACTTGCTCTTTAAACTAAGTATAAATGGCAAGGAGTAATTTATAAAGTGATCCAAACAGGGGTACTTGTTTTTTGTTTTATTTTTTTCATTATTGTACATGAAACTAGTGGAGTTTCAGCGGGACTATCAATGTTTTGTGTTATTTATGGTGTTTTTCTTCTTAGAAGTGATTGGCGAGAATGGTTCTGTTCAGCTGAATCCTAATCTTAGAAGTGTCTTACATGTGCTGATTTGTGTGTGTGAATGGAAGAAGCTTCTAGATCCTTCCTGTGCGAAAGCCCCTTTGATTTTTTGGAGGTGGTTGAAAAGGTGGGGTTTAGAATTTAGACTTGGCAGTTCCCTTCTTTTCCTGTTTTCAGGAGTAAAGGAGGGACTAAAGTTTAGACGTGATGGCTCCCTTTTCCTGATTTTGGGAGTCAGTTTGAAAAGCACCATTGTGTCATGAACAAGAAATGTCTGTGTTTCAGACAAGAAGAGTGAGAAAGATGAGTGGGATGTGAAAGAATGACATAAGGTATTGAGAAAGTGGTGATGTTAGCTTCTACAACAAGAGAGAAGGGAAAGTATGAGGGAAAGTAATGAACAGGATGATAAAGGAAAGGAGAGGAAATGGAAAAGCTGTGTAAAGTACCTTGGAAGGCAGTCATATTGTTGCTCTGGATCACCTTTGGTGTGATTGGCCTTCTTGGTGGAACTGAGGTAGCTTTCAGAGATTTTAAGTCATGAAATTATGATAGTTACAATATTGGCTAGAGAAAGTCCTGGATTGTAGACAAATCAAAGATGCAAATGGAATGAAAAATGGTATGTGATAAACACATATGATCATCAATATTGACATTGTCATATATAAATATATTTATATAATCGGTTCATTGCTTTAAGATCTTGTGATTGACATCGTCCCCTAATTTGAAACCATTTTCATAAGTTATTGAAGATAAATATAGTCTCAATATATACTTATATGGATGTCTTAATTTGGATTTCTTTGTGTGTCATGTATCCATGTGTTTTTTGTGTATCTGAAAAATTTGTCCTTAGAAAGGTTTACTATCTGTGAGGAATGGCAGGTATAGTTGGATGAGGTAAAATTCAACTCCATGAAAAGAAACAATGGACAGAGGCAAACAGGAATGCTCTTACTAAAAGAGAAGAGAGATGAATGAAGTACTGAAGGAGGAGAAATAAAAGCAGCCAGTCAGAGGCAAGACCTTTGGATAGGACAAAGTGTGGAGAAGGAAACCTGAGTAGTAAAATCAACTGGTAGGTGCGGAAATTACATTTTGTGGAGTGCTTACATGAATCTGTTCAAAGGAAAGCCAAGAAGGAAGAAGCTTTAGGGAAGAACATGAAAGGATATATAATGGGAGGCAAGACTTGTAAACCATAAGATCATGTAGGTCTGCAAGGATGGCCTTTTGAAATGGAGTTTAGGGGCTCTAAGGTGAACACAGACGTGGACAAATTTGCCAGAGGAATGCAAAGGGGATTAAGGAATTCATGGGGACTATTTGAAAAAAAAAAAGAAAAAGGTGAGAAGATTGTTGTGTCAGTATAAAAGCAAAATTAGCATAGGACTCAAAGCGGATGTTTTTTCATTTGATTAATGAGTTCACAGGCATGATAGGTATAAGTATCACATCGCAAAATACCTAGAAAAAAATAAAAAAGATCAACAGGTATAACTAAAGCAGGTTTTAATTTAGACAATAATGCCTCTGGAAATACAATAACCACATGCATGTGGTAGGAATTTTATGTTATTTTTTAGTTCTGAAGCAGATTAGGCACAAAATGTCATTAATGAGCAATGCAAAAATCAATCATAATCAAACTGACAAGTTATGCAAGGTCAAAATAAAGAAAGCATAACAAAATCATCAAACAGAAACCTTGTACGAGTTAAATGAAGTGGCTAGACCACATTGATTCTACGGAATGAGCTGAGCTTTTAGGGTTTCAAATGCCCTACACTCTTGTAAGTGAATGTGTGATAGTAGGGCTGGGTAGCCCATTCCTTGGAGTTTGGTAGGCTGGGACTTTTTGTGCGGGGAAAGAAAAGTGGAAAAGATAACATGAATAGAAGCAATATTCTTATTAATCTTTAATTTGTTTGTCTTTGAATTTGCACTGCATTGGACACTTCAATGTCATTGTTTTTCCTATGGAGGTACATGTGGGATGATGCCAGTCAGTAGTGCTTTTAAAAGTTATTGGTATTAGCTATTGTTGTTGGTTTCTTTTTTAAAATGTAACTAGCTTGGCTAGTCAGATGTTACCATTTAATATTTTCAAATATACTAGTAGTTACTGTTAAAATGTATGGATATTTCATATATATATATATGTGTGTGTGTGTGTGTGTGTGTGTGTGTGTGTGTTATGTATATCTTTTGTAATGCCCACTAGGGGCATTTTAGTCTTTTTTGATAATATGTAAATAGATACGAAATATAAGAAACAAAGATATGAGAGTCATCATCTCTATTCCTTCTAAGCTGTATTGTAACAATAAGATTACCATCTACATTGCTAGCAACCACACCTTTCTAGCAACCACACCTTCCATGAACGAACAACGCACATTGAGATGGACTGTCATTATGTTTGGGATGAATTTTTGCGTGGCACCATTCAACTGCTATATGTCACTTCATAGTATCAGCTTGCAGATTTTTTTTACCAAAGCTTTGTCATTCTCCCGTTTCTACTTTCTCCTAAGCAAACTCTCGGTGATCTCACCGTAAGCTTGAGGAGGGTGTTAAATATATATATATATACCTTTTGGAACGCCCACTAAGGGCAATTTAGTTTTTTTGCTCATATGTAAATAGACGTGCACTAGGGACATTTTTGGGTTTCTTTATTTTTATTTCTTCTTTTTCTTTTTTTTATTTGGCTAAGGGCATAATAGTCATCCCCCTTAGAGTCGTTGGGACCCTCCCCAACGATCATAAACATGATTGTTGGAGAGCTCCCCTTGGTCCTCATGAGTTGTATAAATAGGGGTCAAAACCTCCTTCATTCTTAATGCTTTTTCAAGCATTTCTCAATGTATTATTTCTTATATTTTTAGTTCTCTTCTCACTTTGTGTGTTTGGTGATTGCCCTTTGTGGCCCATTGTATTTTGTCTATTAGTGACATCTTGCGTCTTCTTTGTGGTCACTTTGTGACATTGTTATTGGCAATTGTATTTCATTACAGTCCTATTAAATCGGTCTATACATGTTGCTAAGGTTTGATTTTTGCATCATCTCTGATTTTGTCCTTGATGCATTTGTTATGGTTTTGTGGAATAATTTGATCCTTGAAAAATATGTGGTTTATTGCTTTATTTTTTGTTTATACACATTGAGCCCTAATTTTCTGTATACATATTAGAAGTTGAAACCATTCACTTGATCATAACTGTGAGTCCTTTTTATTTGTCCAATTGTTCTATTCATCTCAGCTTCCTTTTCTTCTAGGTTGGGAGTAAGGCAGCCGTTCTGGGGTTTGTTGGAGCACCATGGACAATTGCAACATATATTGTTGAAGGGGGTACAACCCGCACGTATACAGCAATAAAAAGATTGTGTTATACTGCTCCACATGTCTTGAGGGCTCTTCTCTCTCATCTGACACAGGCAATCGCTGAGTACATTGTTTTCCAAGTAAAGTCTGGTGCTCAATGTGTTCAAATATTTGATTCCTGGGCCGGGCAGTTAACACCTAATATGTGGGAAACTTGGTCAAAACCTTATATCAAAGAGGTGAATCCTTGTATTTATTTCTTGATTCTCAACCAGAAGACTCATTTCCTTTTGTATGCTTTTGTTAGTCCTAAGTCCTAACCATGCTCTCAATCTTTTACAGTAGCTTCCTATGTAATGTCGTAGTGCTGTTTTTGACAGTCTGATGAGTTTTGTTCTTGTAAATTTGCAGTCTTAACCACTGGTTTGCATGCATGACAAATTCACCTGTAGAGACCCAGACATTAGCTTATAAATGATTGGTTTAGGTTTGATAAAGTCCGTGTTCTGAGATTCTGAATTGTTCAGATGAGATTTTCTGCTGCCATTATTTCACATAAATACTATAATAATACACTTTTTATCCATGACAAAATTTGCCAGATCTCCCACTGATTTCAAATGCTTTAAATCAACTGTACCTACAATTCTATATCGAATTGCTTTTTTTCACTTAAGTTGGATGTATGGAGCTGCATATTGAGTAGCATTTTTGTGGCAAGCTAGGTTGTCACTTTTCTTTTATCCTCTGCATGCTTCATGTGGTTTTGCACGAGTTTGAGATATTTGTGAAGCAGAAGAAAAAACATTACGTGTATACTAGTCTTTGTCTTCTGTGCCTTCTCATTTTTTCCATGCGGTGTGGTTGTGGAATAAGACATGGACATTTTTCTGCTTTTTTTGTTAACCACATTTGGTTCCCCGTGTTAAAGTTTAGAACTCTTCTTTATGCACATACATACATACATACAGTCACACACACAGTGTAACAAATGTTGGTGATATTTTGAAAAAAATTGCGAGAAATTACCTGGATTTTTTCCAGTAAATATCAGCTGAAATTATTTTTTGTTTTTTAAATTTTAAGTTATATTTTTTTCCTTTGTAAAAAATAGTTTGTTAATTTTTTAATTCACTTTTTTTCATTTTTAGTGAAAGAACCGGAAGATTTTATAAAAAATTACAAAATCTCATGAGATTTTGGCTGTCGATATTTAACAAAAAAAAGGGTTTGTCACTATGTGCTTACACACACACACACAAGTTTTCTGCCTCCTTATTGCCATCTTTTAGTGGGACCTGATGTTCTGCACCATCAAATTTATAAACCCGTTCAAACTTTCTTCTGCTCTTTTTGTTTTAATAACTGCAAATTGGTATGTTTTTGGTTGATTTCCAGTAGTTTATTACATATGAATTACGTTGGTGCATGTATGCAGCATGGATCGTTAAATAAAAATCTAATCTAGTTCAGAAAATGGAAAAATGAATGGCAGGAAGTTTTTAAGTGTTAAAGAAATAAACGATGCATTTGTGCATGGCAGAGTCAACTTGTATGAATTTCATACATCTTGACTAGGGTCTGCTGCTTCATACCTTTTCAACTTCTCTTGTTACCTTGGCTAAAGCACATGTTGCTGCACTGCAGATAGTGAGTTCAGTAAGAAAAAGTTGCCCAAGAATACCATTGGTCCTCTACATCAATGGTAATGGTGGACTTCTTGAGCGCATGAAAGAGACTGGAGTTGATGTTATTGGTCTTGACTGGACTGTGGACATGGCGGATGGAAGGAGACGGTTGGGTAATGAAATTAGTGTTCAAGGAAATGTTGACCCCGCTTTTCTCTTTTCTACTCTTCCAGCCATTACTGAAGAAATTCAAAGGTCAGTAGTCAGCAGCTATTTTTGAGTACTGCTTTTTCCCATTAGATCTGCTTTATTGGGAACCAGATGGTTTAAGCCTCAGTGAATGGTCATCAGATTCTGGTAAATGAATTTGGTATTGGAAAACTGGAGCCTGCTATTCATCCTTTTATGCATTGCCAAATAAAACCACAGGCCATTTTTGAACTTGTCTTTGTATCCAAGTCAAATTAGAAAGTGACAAGGCAAAAGATGCTTAACATGTTAGCAAATGAGAATATATGCATTGAAACCTGGAGAAACCTTTTTGCTTCACCGAAAACAACTGAGGATATTATTTAATTGTCTTTAGCAGGAACTACAAGTATAAATATTAAGATATTTTGCCATTTTGGGAAACTGTTTTTTCATGATTATTTGGAGGAAAGCACATATATTTTTCATTTGCTTCCAGTTTTTCTTTCTTTTTTCCTCTAGGATTTACCTACTGAAGAGTGTGCCAGAAAAAATATGTAAAAACCTATATTTGTGAGTTACTGTAGCATTGTTCACGATGAAAGACCAACAAATGGTTCTGACCTATGTCACATGGGTGCGGGTGCGGGTGCGGGGATTCGGCACATCCAAAAAACCCAGGTGCAGGGGTGTGGCAGGGGCAAAAATGTAATATATATATATATATATATATATATATATATATATATATATATATATATATATATATATATATATATATATATATATATATATATACGGCGTGGGTCGGGGTCCAGTTATCGACCCAGCCTGCTGCGTTCTGCTGACTGTCATGATTCAATCATGTCTGAAATTCCCTGGTCTTCACGAAAAAAAATATTAGCAAAGGTTTGATGTGGTTTGTTGGAGAGAGTCTTTACGAGGTCTACGACTCCACTGCCACGCCACTGCCTAGGGTTCTTCAAATTTCATTTGATATACAGTTGCACACAGATGACAGCTAAAAGAAATTTATTGGATTTGACATGTGGAAAAGAGAGGTCTACACAAGGCTACGACATCTCGTCAGGAGAAAAGTGAATACTAATAGCCACCAAGGCTACCACCATCATTATCATTTATTATGGAGAGAGAAAATCCTTGACGAAGAAGGATCTGGATCGTTGAAGCCTTGAAGGATAAAGACTTCAAAAGGCTCTTGAATTTTGGTTTTAATTTTTGAGGAAGATGGATCATCATTTCCAAGTTAACAGTATGTTTTCCAACGCTGCGAATTAATTGTTTGGAGGCAGGAATAGCATGGGAATCTGGGATGCCAACAAAGCTCGTGAGATGTTGTGGACACAAGTGCCCCTTTATAAAACAAGAGCAGCATCAAGCAACTGTCAGGAGATTTTTTTTTTTAAATTCCGCAACCCATTTCGTAGGGCAATTTTTTTTTACGAAAAAAAAAAATCCAAAAAATGGACCGAAATGACCCTGGGTGCAGTCAACGCACCCAAGATCGGTTTGACCGCACCTGCACCCGAACCCGCGTCGAGTCGCGTCGACGCGGGTGCGGCACCCTGCTAGCCGAATCCCTGTGACATAGGTTATGACTTTTCAAGGTGCCGACATTACTTTTAGCATATCCTATCCTAAATTATATAAAAGCAAAAGCATGGGTAGTGTCGGCCAATCGATTTTCTCTCTGTAACTCTTCTCAAACGACACCTTCATTTTTGTTTCTGGACTGAAATTTTAAATTTCTGTAAACATTTCAAAATCTTTTCAACAAATGGTTGTGCTAAAAGTAACCCATTTCGTAGGGCAAATTTTTTTTTTTACAAAAAAAAATCCAAAAAATGGACCGAAATGACCCTGGGTGCGGTCAACGCACCCAAGATCGGTTTGACCGCACCCGGTGCCGCACCCGAACCCGCGTCGAGTCGCGTCGACGGGGGTGCGGCACCCTACTAGCCAAATCCCTGTGACATAGGTTATGACTTTTCAAGGTGCCGACATTACTTTTAGCATATCCTATCCTAAATTATATAAAAGCAAAAGCAGGGGTAGTGTCGGCCAATCGATTTTCTCTCTGTAACTCTTCTCAAACGACACCTTCATTTTTGTTTCTGGACTGAAATTTTAAATTTCTGTAAACATTTCAAAATCTTTTCAACAAATGGTTGTGCTGCTTACATGGCAAATATGTGAATTTCATGCACAATGAGTTGTTGAGTCCAATTAGGGGGCATTTGCCCGGTGCGTTGACCGAGTCTGACACTTGGTTGACCGTGTCTGTCCCGTGTCCGAAGCCGCACCCGTGTCGGTTACGGGCGACACAGGTGCGTCGACCTTTTAGCCGAGTCCGTGTGACTTAGATTTTAAGCATAAAAAAATTGGATTTAGCATGCATTCACTTAATAAATTGAAAAAATAGGGATTAAAATATACTCAATAAATTGAAAAAATAGGGATTAAAATACAAAATTCTTAAAATCTAAAGCATACTTGACAAAATCAGATTTGGCATCATTCACTCAATAAATTGCAAAATTAGAGATTAAAATACAAAATCCCTAAAATCTAAAGCATACCTAAAAAAAAAAATCAAATTTAGCATCATTCACTTAATAAATTACAAAAATAGGGATTAAAATACAAAATCCCTAAGATCTAAAAACATACTAAACAAAAATGGATGCATTCACTCAATAAATTGCAAAAATAGGGATTAAAATACAAAACCCCTAAAATCTAAAGCATAATTAAAAAAAAATAGAATTTAGCATCATTCACTCAATAAATTGCAAAAATAGGGATTAAAATACAAAACCCCTAAAATCTAAGCATACCCTTAAAATCTAAGTATACTTAAAAATAAAATCGGATTTAGCAAACCCTAACCCTAAAATCAGATTAGGGTTTGCTCCAACTTCGACTGAAATAGGGTGAGAGAAAGAGAGTATTGCCGGATGGTGTTCGTCACCGGAGAAGAGAGGAGGGGGATGAGAGAGTCGGAGTATACCCCACTCAACTCTTTTTTTTTCTGTTTTTTTGTCTGAGCGTCCCATCCATGGTGTCCCGTGGGAAGGGGTGGAACACCTCGAGACAGCGTTTTGCTGTCTGCAGGATGCCCTCCAACACCATTTGCGTGGGCACACTGGCAGCGCGTGGGCCCCACACAGTGGGTGTCTCGTGGACAGCCCTGTCCTCAGGATCAACCCCCATCCCCCCCTAGGCACTGTTTTAAACTTAAAATTAAAAAGTCTCTCTCTCTCTCTCTAATTTATTGATTGTTTACTTATTTGCTTATTTATGAGTACCAAAAAAAATTCATGCCCAACTTCTGGGCAGGCAATCCGGACATTCTAGTGATATCTAATTACAGAAAGGAAGTCTTTGCATGTAATTTATGGTAAGACATTCTTGTTACTGTTTAACTGAAACTTTCATTTTGATATATGTTTCCATTCAAAGAAATGATCTCAAATGTAAACATTGAAAGCTGTTTTGTCCTAAAACATAAAATGATGTATTAACTTAATGGTATTTCACAAATATAGTTTTTTACAGATTTTTTCTGGCACACTCTTTAGTAGGTAAATCCTAGAAAAAAAATGAAAAAAAAGGAAAATGAGAAGCTAATGCAAAAATATATATGCTTTCCTTCAAATATTCATGAAAAAATAGTTGCTCAAAATGGCAAAATATCTGAATTTTTATACTTGTAGTTCCTGCTATAGACAATTAAATAATATCCTCATTTTTTTTTGGTGGAACAAAAAGGTTTCTCCAGGTTTCATTCTATTCTCATTTGCTAACATGTTAATCATCTTTTACCTTGTCTCTTTCTAATTTGACTTGGGTATTCATCATCAATGCATATATTCTCATAGGCCCTTGCTTAGCTGAAGCTTGGCGACTCCCTGGGGGCAAGGGGTGCCCCACGGGTTTACACTGTCGGGACAGCAACTTTACGCAGGCTTAGCCAGCACGACTAGGTCTCTGATTCTGAGGGTGGTTTCCCCATCCTTCATGGAGAAAAACTTCATGATATATTCATTAGATGAGGCATGCATAATCTACAAGAACATCATACTGAATGATAACATTTTTAAAATTAGTTCCAGCAATGTGTAAAAGGAAAAAGGGAGGGTCTGTCATGTTTCACAATCATCTGTATGTCTTGACAACATTATGTCATATTAGGTGCATGTGCTTTTCAGTGAACAAGATGTTCTGCTTTGCCATACTTTTCTAACACCCCACTTGAACCTATATGCCATTTTTTCCTTTTGCTCGTATTTTTCTTCCTTGCCTTCATAGAAGCTAGCAGTTTACTTTTCTTTTTCTCCCTTTTAATCTTCTTCTGTCCTTGCTTTCATTTTTTTTATTCTTTCTGTTCAATGCTTAGTGGTGCATGCAACACCTACATTCCTTGTGCACATTGTTATCATGGTTGAGCATGTGATAGATACACATGTTGGGCAAGTTATGGTGTTCATACATGTACCACCTTCCTGTGAAGTGTTTCATTCATTTAAAACCAAACTTGTATGTGCAATCACATTCTTACAATATAGATGATGGCAGACAAAACTATTCAGCTTGTTTTGTAACTGTAAATCCATTATGGCTAACAGATATCCCAGTGAGCTTCTGGATTATTTTGGTTTGGCATGTGGCTTTGATCCTGTCATTCTTGATGGCCTGCTAATTCTCTATTTTTTATTACTGTTTTTCACTTCTGCTGATGGTATGAGTTCATTACAGGGTTGTGAGATGTGCTGGTCCTCGTGGGCATATACTTAATCTTGGACATGGTGTGCTTGTTGGGACACCAGAAGAGGCAGTGGCACATTTCTTTGATGTGGTGAAAGGCCTGAAATACTATGATCTCCGTGAAAATAGCGGCGTGGAAGAGTTTGAGCCAGTTGCTTAAGGCTGGAATTTCATGCGTGAATTGCTTCATCTGGTATGATCAAGATTGATGGATCTATGTTCGGTTTTCAGAATCTTCATTTCCCAGGGGAGCATATTTGCTGAGAAATCTGTGCCTGATTCGAAATATGTACTTTGTGCTAGCTCCTGTGGATGTTTTAGGGCATTATGGCTTTGAAGGAGCTCAAATCCTCCTTCAGCCTCAATGATGGAAGTTCTGTTGTACTGTGTTCTTGTATCTCTGTCTACTCTGCTCGTGGAAATGCTGCAAGAGAGAGAGAGAGAGAGAGAGAGAGAGAGAGAGAGAGAGAGAGAGAGAGAGAGAGCATTCATGGTCAAACTACAAGGGAACAAGGCTCTTAATCCTTGTTACAAATTCCTGACTTCCAATGTTGGAACTCATCATAGATTGAGGTGTGGTGGGTCCTTTCTCATCAATTTAAGAGGCAGTTTTTCCATTAAACTTGTCCACAAGGACACTTGCATTATTTTTGGGTTGTCCACAAAACATCATCTTAAATTGCATTTCTTAAACTGTAAGATGGTTTAGGAAGTCATTTAACCAAGTTTCTTATCTTTGCTTTAGGAGGATTTTTATGATTGATGCTCTCCCTAATCGATGAAGCTGATAAACATTCTCTGAAATTGCCCATGCAATTGGGGTTTGATGATATCCTTTTAGTTTTGCTTTCTTGAATTGTAATATGTTGACCTAGAATGACGCCCTAACTCAAGTTTCTATCAGGCCACAGGAACGTACAAAAATCAGGGTATAATGTGGGTAACGGAAAAGGTTGTCAAAAGGTAGCTAGTGGGACTTCATTTTAAAAACAAGTACCTGGTCAAGAAATTATTTTTCTTCCCATCCTTTTTGTGCTTCTAATGGGGCATCCCTACCCAAGCGGAGCTACTTTCCCTTAAAGGGATGACTAGGAGGGGAAGTACTTTCTGATGGATGGTGTGCAACACATTTTTACAGGAAAGATGTTTCTTTTTTTTTTGCATTTGTTACGTGAGACCTGTCACATATTTCCATTGGAGATGTTTGTTCACTGTTCTTAGGAAAGAGGGCATGAAACAAGCGCCCCCCTAAGAGCTTGGACCATGTTGTATAAGATTGATGGATCACATTCGCTTGTTTCTTCAGCTAATCAAGCTGAGACTGGGCATGGTTAAATAGTTCTTCAATGTGCCCACAGGACTTGACAACGCATATTCATGGGCCTGGATGCTTGATCTTATCCTGATAAATCCCAGATAAATCAAGAGCGGAATCCATAATGAGAATTGCGAGCAATACCGCATGCTCCATGTTCACCAAAGCGAAGTATTTCTTTATGCTCCTCTGCAAGCATGATCAAAGATATAGGTCTTTTTACTTCTAGTCTGATACCAATCATAAAATTCTCATGTTGCAAACTTCATAAGCACCCCTTCACACACACCACAGGCATCTAGTGTGTTTTTCCATCAGCAACAACTTATTAAGCCAGCAATTTTGAAACCAAATCTAAACCAAAAATAGTCTTTATTTTACCACTTGACTTAATGTGCCTCATGACCACATGAGAGTGCACAACATGCTACTCAATCATTAGCAACATCACCATGAATCATTCTGATCTGCTACCAGTTGTCACAGATTAATTCTTTGTGAGCATGTGCTATGCCAGGCATACCCAACCTGACCAACTTAGTAGCCCTAGGCCCTGCACATTACCCATGTGTGACTGCCAAAATGATAATTAACATTGCACATGATCCCATATGTAGCTGCCTAGATGAATGTTTATCCCTACACACCACCTCATGTGCAACGACCTAGCCCAAGCCACGACTTCACTCACCACCTTATGCATCATGCCACAGTATTCTTCATAAATGTGCGACAGTAGTTATCGTTCAAGTTTTGAGAAGGGGGCGACACTCGCACCCCTCCAAACCAACAACGAATGAAATTGCAATGTCACACCACCAAAGCAACAATGCAATCTCCTGAAAGTGTCACCTAGGAGACCTTCAGACACGTCAGGACTTGGAAAGGTTGTTAATGGCCACCAACCTTGTGGCCAGTTGATAACTATATGTCATAATGAGCAACGCTACCCAAATTACTCATCGACCCCTAGTCACTCACTTATCTGGTCTATGCCACCATGCACGATTGGGATCGTGTAATGCAATCCCTGAGAGAATTAGCTCTAGCTTGCACGCACTCCTGTGTGTATCAAACACTATGTGTGGGATACTCTTATCCCAAGTTGAGAAGTACTTATCCACATCTTCAAAGGCATCATCTAGTCAATAGATACAATATAATGCAAAACAATGTCACACATTGTCGTATCAATGTCGATATCGTTGCCCATAGCATGTCATGCTACAACTGCATGTCACCGATGGCAACACATACCACCTGCTACTACTACGCCCGATATATTTTTCACTTAATGGTGTTTCACACTACCCTTGTCACATTCCAACCCTCTCAACACTGGACACTGCATACACATCTCCTACCAAATACGCCCATTGTCTGCCTAAATGTCGAGTACCTGTTATCACACTCATGACTGGTTCTACCAATGATGCTGCCTCGCAACACCCAGCACACAACATATGTCTGCACCCAAACTATGCATACACATTGGTGCAAAACACCGAGTGCCCTCTTTCACCTGTGTGCTCAACAGTGCCTACAGCTTGTGACACTCCCGTTAGCTCCAGGTAATTTTTGTTTATTCACGGCATCAAAATATGTTTACCATTCTTGCGACACTAATTTTCTTCCGCTAGTTTATATATGTTTATTAGGAAATAACTCATTCTCAAGGGAAGAAAGAAAAAACTCTTGCTGGTGACAAAGAGTGTTAAAACTTGGTTGGTGCAGGTGGACTTTACCTGTACAGATGGGATCTCAGAGAAATATGAATTAGCAAGGGAGTGCATTGGCACCAACTACTACGGAACCAAATGGCTGACCAAGGCCTTACTGCCTCTCCTTCGACCTTCTCCTCACAAGCCCAGAATAGTCAACGTCTCTTCTAGCTTGGGATTGCTAAGTGTAAGTCTCTACAACCCATACTCTAGTATTTCTTCTAGATGTTCAAAGTATGAAACCCGATCACGTTGGCCCTAGTTGGTATGTCCAATTGACATTTGGTTCATGTATCACATATGGTTGGAATCCTGGAAGTCCTATTATAGACATGTTTTTGGAACAAATAAAAAACATGACAACTTGACCATGTAACGTCCTTGGTCTAGTATCAAGATAATATAAAAAAAAATCTTGGAAATTTATATTTATATATGTTTTATCTTTATTGCTTAACATGCTTTTTTCCTTATTTATATTTATATTCATGTTTTATTGCTTATTTGCTTAACACGTATTTTTTTATATTTTTCATCTTTTTTAAATTTTTTATCGAGAAAACAATAATATCCTAAGAGTTTTCCTCACCAAGATATAGCCAATACCAATATTTATGACTATATATGGGATTCACAACTTGTCATCTTTGAGAGATTTTATGCAGTTGACGTATTCTTATTTGTAGCTCGCAACATCTACACATCTAGTTTTCAACTTAAGAGTTTAGATTGCTCCATCAACGTACAATTATGCTCATACCATCCATTCCATGCTATCTAAGATCGGCAAGGCACACCATCAATGACCAATTAACCTTTATGATCTTAATTCTTTTCACTAATGACATGCTAAACAAATAAGCCCACTTGATGCATGAAGGGTCCCAACACTAAAATGCTTGTTTTCAGTTTGTAAGAGATGAATATTTGAAGAAGCAATTGTCAGAGATGTCGAGCTTGACAGAGCAAAAGATCGATGGGGTGTTAGACCTGTTCTTGGAGGATCTGAAGTCTAGGAAGGACCTAAAGAAGTGGCCCCTCAAGTTTCCTTCTTACTGCATTTCCAAGGCTGCCTTGAACGCGTACACGAGGTTGTTGGCGAGTGAATTGGAGGGTAAAGCATGCGTGAACAGTGTGCATCCTGGGTATGTGAAGACTGACATGGTGTTTGGCTCTGGTGATATATCTGCCACTCAAGGAGCTGAGAATGTGGTGCGTGTTGCTCTCTTCCCTACCGGTGGTCCTTCGGGACACAACTTCCTCGAAGGTGAGGACTATCCATTTGATGGCCAGCAAGTGACGATCACCAAATTTCTATCCGCTTGAATCCCTATGTTAGTAATGAATGCAAAACAATATGCTTTTCTCTCATCTGATCTCAACAGACTGTTATGTAAACCGTGGTGGAACATATTGCTCCTAAGTACACCAGACTAGTGGTTTTCTTTCTGCAATAAGATATGTAATAACAAATAAAGATGGGTGCTTCTGAGTTCTTCTCATACTTTTATCTTTTCTGTTTAGTATTTTGTCTCCTCCATAGAAAGTAGACAGACCCACAGAGCCAAACGATGCCCATCTGAAAAGCCACTGTCTGTTAATCAACATGAGTTAAATGAGACCTTATTATAGGCTTCAAACAAAGGGTGTTAAAGTTTGGCTTTTGATTATGGCAAGCTAGCTCATGCTCATGGCAAGTTTGAGCTAACTCATTTTTAAAAAGGGGTGCATTTTTTTCTAAAACTGAAACATAATAGAATTTGGACCTTAAAGCAGCTGGCTCATTTACAAGATAAATACATTGTTTCAAGTTTGTAAGGTTGAACTTGAAATTTATTGCTTGTAAGCCAAATTCAACCATTTACCTGCACTACACTTTGTGATATAACATACATAACCATTTATTAGCCAAGCTAGCTAAATACTAGTTTGTGTTTTGGTTTATAAGTTCATTTCTTGAGTTTGAACAAGTGCTTTACAATGTTAAAATCGGTTCAGAATAGATTTTTTTTTTATATTTACTCTAAGAAACCACCCTCAGGATCAGAGACCCAGATGTGTTGGCCTTGCCTGTCGTACTTCTGATTGTTGTCCTGGCAGCGTAAAATTTCATGGGCATACCCTTGTCTCTATGGAATCTCCATGCATTGGCTTGCGAAAGGGTGACACTCATGGGATTTGACCCTAGGCCATCTGCCTCGCGGCCTAGGTCCCATCCCACAACACCAAACCCCTTCGTGGCAGGTGAATAGGTTTCTTAGAAAAACAATCAAATAGATCTCAAATTAGTGCTTTTTATCATGTTAATTAAAAATAAAAAATGTTAAAAGACTAACCCTCTTAAAATATAAAAAAGAAATGAATGGATCTTGAATAGGCTCCTTTTGAATCAACCGATTTTCACAACATTGACTCTATGTGAGCTGAGCCATGAGCTACTCATCCATTTTTTCAGCCTCAGTGTTTTCCTACACTGGCGATCTTTATTTGACAACTTTTGATAAAAAACATGGGTGTATTTTTAAGAATTCTACATACCTAAAATTTTTAAAAAAATGACAACCGACAGATATGTGAGACCGTCAAATGTCTACCTGACTTTGACCCGAATAGAACAAGACCTACTCCAGAACAGGTCCCATTCGCCGTTAGTCTATATATCTGATTGGATCCAGATCCTAACGAAGTCCAATGCACTTAGAAACAGAAAAGAATCCATGATTACACAAGCCATCTGAAGATGTATGTCTTCCAATTACCAAATAAAAAATTAAAAAATTATTATTTTTCTTTAAACTAGGCCCAACGGCCCGGCCCAACCCAACCCCATTTGCAGGGAAAGACATGAGGCAGTTGGGGAGCAGAGAGAGGGGGGCACCGAGTGTGGGGCCCTTGGCACGATGACCGGGGCAACACAAACGCGAGCAGACTAACTATGATGCCCCCGACTCAGACGGCCCGTTCAGCCCTGCTTGCTCACTCAAGTCTTTGTTTGCTCGGCCACACGCGAGTCTCCAAAGTCCAACCTTCCCTCCCGTGAACACTCATTACCGGAAAATACTTCCGCTTCAAAGTACTACCTGTCCGTGGTCAAGGACGGTGGTGGTCTCCTCGAGATTTCAAAAGCCACCATTGTGGCATCATTCTCAAGGGCATCTTTGTCAATCTTCGGGCATGATTTTGTGCATGTGGGACAACCTCGTCTCTGTTTTGGTCCGTTAACAGTTAAACTCATCCATCTTTGTTGCACAGTATCAAGCTCCTTCTTCTTTCACACTTTATCCACAACCCAGGAATAGTCATGGGTATAGTGCCAACGGGGCCTCCTCTTGTCTGGCAGGACCAGTTAGTGCATGTCACCTTGTATTGAGACGTTGTAAGTTCGAACCTCAAATGGTATGGTTGTATAACCGGTAGAGGTCTGCGTAACCCCAACTTTCTCTGTGAAAAAAAAAAATAATAATAATCGAGGGTATAAGTATGAGATATACCGATGACAAAATCCGAAATAGTCAGCCAAACAGGAGTGGTTCTAATCTAAAAAATCTCTGTTGCTGCTATTGCTTTTCGTTTCGAGGAAGAACGAAATCCATGGCACTGTTTGATGCTCTAATGGAGGAGATTTGGACATGGAGAAGGAAGCTTACGTTGATAGTGTTGGCAGTATTGCTTTCTTCTACTACGCTCTCCCTGCTGAAAGTAAGGCCATAAGCTTCTGCTTTTTCTTTCTTGTCTTTCGAGTTTTGTTCTTTGTTTAAAATAGTAAAATTATGTTGTAAAACGGGTAAGTGTAACCGCAAATGGGTAGGATTTGTATCTAATTGTGATATCATGGGTGTGGGATTAGTTAGGATTTGCCTGAGTTTGCATCAAGTTGTATTGTATATATCTTTCCAAGTGAATGAAGAACATGCATTTTCTCCTCCATTGTTTATTATAACGAGATGTACATCCCTGTTGCCAAGCTTTGTTACGGGTCATTGTTTGTTGACTCTGGCTGCCATTTATAATTGGCATGGTTTTCAACTCGATGTCAACAATGCCTTCTTGTACACCGATTTGAGTGAGGATGTCTATATGCAACTTCTATCAGGGTTTTCTTCAAAGGGGGGAGAATACGGTTTGTCGCTTAAACAAGTCAATCTATATGAAGCAACCGTCTCATAATTGGTTCTCAAAATTTTCTAATGCTATCAAAGACATTGGGCATAGTCAATCTAAGGCTGATTATTTATTTTTTCCAAGATCAATGGTACACCTATGTCCTTATTTACGCCGATAACATCATCATAGCAAGAAACAATATCATGTTGATTATGGCCTGAATGAATTCTTATTGAACTAGCACTTACCTTGCCAAATAAAGAAGTACCTTTTAAACTCTTATTTAAAATTTCATATGAGATGGGAGATATGAACCATGAGATTTCTTAATAGATAATGACTCTACTTTAAGAATTATATATAAATGGTGTGCTCTTTTTTGAAAAGATGAAGATGTACTTCTTGGCTTGAAGGACAGAGAAAAGTGAGGATATCTCTCATATGGTGTTTTCACCAGGAGTTGTAAGAGAGGAAAATGTTGGTTTTTTCTCTTGGGTGGTTCTTCGATATTTGAAGTTTCACTCAAATTTTGAGAGAAATTAAAAAGTGTAATGTTTTTTTCTTGATGAGTGAGGGAAAGTTTTGGGTTGCATGCATCAATCCTCTTAGTGGGTCAAACGATTGGTGTAGTTGTTCTAGTTTGTGGGTTTATTTATTCTCTCTTGTATTAGCGATTAATTATATTAATAAAGGCTCTTGGTACTCTCCCCGTGGATATACACAGTTTTACCAAACCACGTAATTTTTTTTTATCTTCTAGTTATTTGCTTTTTTTATTTATTACGATTGTTTGTGTTCTTTAGTTACATCAATATTAGACCCGACCTAGTGCGATCTTGGGCACAAGTCCCAAAATCACATGTGGTATCAAAGTTATTGGTTGCAGAAAAGATCATATATGGCCTAAAGAGTGATGAATATTAAATTTAAAGTGGAGAAATTTGAAAGCAAAAAATACTTTGATTTATGGCTAAGAAGGGTTGAAGACCCATTAATTCAAAAGGGTGATTACAAGGTAAGAGAAACAAATGAAACTTTATTGTAGGTGAAGCAGAAAGTTTAGAAGAGAGAAAAAATTGATGATTCTTCATCAAGATCTTCTCAGGTTCAATCACGGGATAGTACACTGCAAAAAGTGGTTCAATTTTAGAGAAAGATTATTGAGGCTCCTAAACAATGTGCACGAGATGATGATGTGATAGCATACACTTTGTCAGTTAAATACGTAGGCTTGTGCATGAAAAATATAGCTTCTGCAAGTGAAAAAAGTAAAGTAGTGACAATTGCAAAGTTCAGGGTTGGATTGAACCTAGTCCCCATTATAAGCTAAATTGTTTGGGCCCAAGGAGAGGTATTTCAAGAGAGTTGGTTGGAGAGCATTAGCCAAGGTGAATAATATTGATTATGGCTTGAATGAAACCCTATTAGACTTGGACTCACTTAATAATTAAAGTTTACACGAAAAGTGGGATTTCAAAGAAACCCTTATGCCAAATTACAAAAGGTCCTTAGGAGCGGAACATTAGAAAAAGAATGAGATCTTGATATCATCACGTCATCGTGCCATCGCTTACCGTACCGACCTAATCATCACTTGTACCCCATAAAACAGGTCAGACTTATAAAAATTTGGTTGGTGCATAGATATCAAAATTCAAAACAAGACTAACATATGCATTGTTCCTTTCATGATGTGCAATTTAGAATAAGTGAGCATGATAATCATGTTTCGATAATTACTTGTCCTGAGGGTACGTATAGAAAAATATCGAAACAACAAAAACTGTCTGGAGGTTTATTATTTTATGTATTTTGATACCCCAGACAACTATCTAAGTTCCTAACTAACATGACGACCAATGACTGAGAGAGAATTCTCCAGAAGCCACTTGTTCAAGGGGATGCATCCGAACTTCTACAGAAATAATTGGGATCTACACCCTAGAATAACTTTTGGTTGCTCAGTCCCCTAACTACAATGACCAGGGACACTAAGTCATTGCTACTCGAGGAACATAGTTGTTAACAACTTGTCTATTAGAGTTTTAGTACCATCTCATCCTCTCTTATGACCGAACAAAAAAGATGAATGTGTATATTAGGTTCTATTTTAACTGATGACCCATTCTCCATTCTCTAGTCTTTTAAATCAAATTAAACATCTTGCATGTGAAGGCGGTCATCACTATTTATGTTATTTTCTTTTAATCATCATGCATTTTCACGCTACGAGGTTACCCTAAACCTCCCATCCAATCATCGTAGTACTAACAAACCATACACGTCTAATAGTACCCCTACGATGAGGGGGATATTGGTTTCTTATTAATATTTATTTAAAAATTTTAAAGTTTTATATTTTAGACCGAAGAGTATCCGAGTCAATTCAGATACCAAAAAAAAGGACCAGACATATGTACCACCTAAGGCTACGTAGTCGATGCCTTTTTGTTATGCTGATTTGAGGAGAAAAACTCGATTGCGAATACGCAAACTCCAAATGCTTGTTTTTCTTTTTGGGATAGTGAATAATACGAGCTTGAAATCTCGCATTTGAAATCTCTTTAAAAATAAAGACTTGGAGAGGATGCATAAATATGTGTCTTTAAAAACATAAAGGCATAATATAAAGTAGGTAGAAGTATGCAAAATTGCATACTTTGTAAAGTTATATATATGCATATATGATACATATATATTAAAGCATAAGCTTATGCACATTTCAACGCGGCGGCAAAGTAAATGACTTAAATCAAGACTCAAAACACATATCGAGCTAAACAAATTGCGTAAGCGATGTACGAAACCGTATATCGACTAAATAAATTATGTAAGCAATGCATAATATACGAAACCATACCTTGGCTAAATAAACTGTGTAAGATATGCGCAATGTACGAAACTGCACATTGGCTAAATAAATTGCATAAGCGATGCACGATATACAAAATCGTATATCGGCTAAATAAATTGCGTAAGCAGTAGCCTCTGCACATTATAGAGTAACAACAAAGTAAATGACATCATTTAAATAGACAAGAATATGTAAAACTATGTCCTTGAGTTAAATATATATATATATATACATATATATATATTAGAAGTATTCCATCATTTATAATCATATATAACTTTTTCTTACCTCGGAGATGGTCTGACTCACTGACGATTTCGAGCATAGGTTCATAAAGGCTTGTGCCTTGGTAAATGTGTATCATCTATTGTGCCAATGTGTTGTGCTAAAAGATATTTTGTCATGCTGTTGAAAGAACAATGCAACAAACTTAATTTTAACAGAATAAGTGACATTTGTGTTGCAGGGGTCAAACCCGGACCTAGGGTCGACCGGACTGAGCTGACCTCGGTTCCTGGGAAAAAGAGGAGGAAGAGTAGGCTTGGTAATAGGGGAAGGGAAGCAACAATCTATCATCTTTCCACTGCCAGGAGCGAGAAAATGCACAATTGAGCCGGGGCTCAGTTTTTACCAACTAAGCTGTCTCGGTCTGAAAGCATGGACCAAGTTGAGCGAGGTATGACAGTGGTCCGCTCTTCGTCTAGCGAAGGAAACGCCGGAGGAGAAGGAAGTCGGGGTAGTAAGGTGGCTCGCCTGACTCTCTCGTTTGGTAAGAAACATCGTCGAGGAAGAGAAACAGAAGGGAGGTGGCCTGCTGGATCACCTCTCCCATCTAACAGAGAGCAAAAAAGAAGATTGGTGGGAAGGCAGCCTGCTGACCTGCCTCTCCCGTCCGATCAGAGAGTATGCGAAGAAGAAGCGGGAAGAGCAGAGAGGGATGGAGCTGTCCTCTCTCTCTGTCTAGCAGAGTGCAGAGAAGAAAGGTGGGGCTGCCGCTCACCTCCTGTTTGTCGACATCCGGCGATGGATCGACATCAGCCTCCTCTCTGCCGAAAACAGAGAGAGAGGGAGAGAAAGAGAGGTCTATGAGAGAGTGAACTTATTGGTGAGGTACAGGGAGACAAGGAAGAAACCAGCGTCAAGTGTGCCTATGTGAGAGAGAGAACGTGAGGGCTCCAACGAGGTGCAAGGAGGGGTGTCAGGTTCATGCACCGACATAAATCAGGCGAGGGAGGAGTCAGAAGGGGGTTCGGGTTGCCAACGCAACTCAGGCGAGAGTCGAGGGCTTTGGGTGTTTTAAAAAAGACCCCCCCTCCCCCCACTTAAATAGAACATGCGGGGGGGGGGGGGGGGGGGGGACCAGGATTAGGGTTGGATTTGCTCGAAACCAACTTGGATCCAAAACATTTTTTTTAAAGCACGGGTATTACAACTTAAACCAAGGTTTTCCCTCAATAAATATCAAAACAAGTGTCAAAAGGATATAATGCTCATTTTTATTTTTATAAATGCATACGAGGCTGATAAGGATACTCGGCAACTCACGTAAGGTCAAAAGTAGGGCTGTCGACGGGTGAGGTTTGGGTCAAATATATGACCAAATCCAAATCTCTTAAATTACTTGGATTTGATAGAGTAAACAACATTTGATTAAAGTTGGATTTGGGGTTAGTAGAAAGTGAGGAGAGAGAGGAGAGAGAAAGAGAGAGAGGGGGGCTACCACATGTTAGCTCTCCATGAGGCTGGGGTCCCCTCCTTAAGAAAATACCACCTTGCCCCTCCCCTTTTCTAATCTCAAGTTTCTCCATGGACAAAAAGCTTGCTTTGACATCATTTTCTAAATTTTTCTCGTAGTTGCCCCTTTGGGCTCTGGGTTCTATCCAAACCCACTACACATCTATCCCGCATCTCGTTAAACAACTTTTTTGAAGTCTCTGGCGATCCAAAACCAGTTTGGAGCGATACTTCGGAGCATGCACTGCTTCACCTTCATGTTTATACCAGATTTCTCTAATCTAGATCACTCCCATTTCCAAACTTATGCAAATCTTACGTAATTAATCTCAAATATTCATATTAAAATTTATGGGTATTACAGCTTGCCCCATATTGGCATGCTTCTCTATGTTGGGGATTTCATTGAGATTTGAACTCAAGCCATCCGTTGTGTAAGTTACAAAAAATGGCCCACACAATTTACTACTAGAAAGAGTTGAGCCTGTATCTAAGGGTGTCAACGGGTTGGGTTTACCTGGACCTGACCCGTACAAAACCCTATAGGGACCCCGGTATGGTGATAAATAAGAAGACCAGATTAAGACCTGGGTTCAGACCCGATGGTCCGATTAATACATGGACCTGGGTATAGTATTTGAAATTTTATACCAGACCCAGGTCCGACCCGAGTTTCAATTAAGACCCATAATTTGTCAATGTAAAAATGATAAAAAATATTGTTTTATCGGCTATGGCCCGGATCTAGTTCATGTAGTTCTTATTGGGTCCGAGCATGGTTTCACTTATGGTGGTCTGATTAAACATGGGTTCAGACCTGATACCATACCCAAAAATTGGGACCAGGTTTGGTTATTGCTGGGTCTGAACCAAACTCGACCAATTTACACCCCTACCCATATCTAATGTGATCAACTTCTTATTTATGAGAGGCTCAGACACATTCCTACACACAATCCTTTGTGTTACTTCTGCAGCAAGTGCAATCTTCCCAACATCAAGCTCACTGATAATAACATGGTTTTTCCTTGTTATACTTGACAAGATATGATCATGACCTATGACAGGATCAAGTCTTCCATGCTTTGCCAACTCTGTTAAGTCATTCCCATACTTTTCTATTGCTTCATAATTTCATTCAGAATTTTAATCTGAGAGAAATGCAAACATTAGGTACTCCACTGACAAGAAATCATCACCCAAGTTTCTGGCAAAAGGCAACATGTTAGTCCTCTCCAAGTATATAATTATATCAAACATATATTCATTTTTTTCATGAATAGATGGAGAAGCATCTGGAGGTACCATGCCAGCAATATCAATGTCTTGGTGATACATATGCTCTGGTTGGACCCAAGTTGCAGCTACTGCAACAACATTAGCAGCAGTAGGGTCGACAACACCTCCTGAGATATCACACCCAGAAACATGAAAGGCATCTATCATAATGTCGTTGTCACTATTGTCATGATCCCACCTTTTGTTCATTTTAGAATTTTTGATATCATAGACATCATTGTTTTGAAACATGAACAAGTGATTGGATGGACATTGAGGCCCATTTCTTATCAGAAACCCCTTGTTGTGCTCAAATGTGTCAAACTTAGTAATTTATAATATCCAAATCCAAAAGTGAAGGGAAGAGGTGTCTTAGATTTCCAAAGAGACACCTTGCTTGATGAAAGGATGCAACTTTATGTCTCTTTGAAATTTACTAAAAGGTATTAGGTTTCTTTTGAAAAGGTGCAACCTTTTGAAGGGACATGGTACATTTCTTTTTGGGCTCTATATAAAGCCCTCATCCTTCTTGTGTTGGACATGCAATCTCATCTCATTTGCTCAATAAAATATTATTTTTTTTAGTGCATTTGTGTGTAAGTGTGAAAAAAACTTTTAAGTTTCTTTTCTTCTCAACTTTATTTTTTGTGGCCATAGCTATATTTCGTTGCATCAATTAGGGTATTCAAAACCCAATAAGTGGTATTAGAGCCAGATTGAAGGAGACCACACTTACATCAAAATCATGGCAAGAAATTTGAACATCTCTATCGCCAATCTCTCTCAACTCCAAGTACTCGTGTTTGATGGTGAAGGTTATGATTTTTGGAGTCTTAAAATGAAGCCGCTATTCGCCTCACAAGAGCTTTAAGAGATTGTCCATGGCGGTTACGAAGAACCAACTGATGATGCAATTCTTGCATCATAGATTGCTCCAAAAAAATGAATTTAAGGATAACAAGAAGAAGAATGCAAAAACATTTCTATATATCAAACTTGGGGTAAGCAATGCTATCTTTCCTCGAATCAAGAATACAACTTCGTCCAAAAAAGCCTGGGATATTTTAAAAAATGAATTCCAAGGCTAGGAGAAGATTATTTTCATCAAGCTTCTAGCATTGTGGAGAGATTTTGATACATTGTCTATGAAAGACAATGAATCCATTAAAAAGTTTTTTACCAGAGTTATTGGGATTATCAATCAAATAAGGAGCTATGGTGATAAAATTAAGGAGAAAAAAATAGTTGATTTTTTTTTAAGAAGTTTGCTGCCGAAGTACGATTATGTCGTAACAACCATAAAAGAGTCAAAAGATCTATCAACTCTATCATTGCAAGATTTGATGGGATCCCTCGAGGCACATGAGAAGCGGATTGCAAGGACTGAATCTCAAGTGATTGAGCATGCACTCCAAACAAAGCTCAATATATATGAAGAAAAAGAGGGCTTCAAAAGAAGACCTTAATTTTCAAAATGAAGAAATCAAAAGTTCTTCAAAGGTTGCAGCAAAAGAAAAAATTATTCTAGTCAACCAAGGTAGTTTAAGCAATCAAAAAAATACTGTCATGTCTGAAAAAAATCTGGGCTTGAGTTTAGAGAATGTTGATTCAAATGTATAAGATGTTGAATACCAAATCACTCTCAAAAGGACTGTTGGTTTCAAGAAAAGCATGAAGCCAATTTCTTAAAAAATAAAGATGAGAATGCTCAAATTGTATTCTCTTGCATGGATGTTGAGCAAGAACCATGTGATATATGGTATATAGATAGTGGTTGTAGCAACCACATGACTGGAAATAAAAAGTGTTTCATCAAACATGATGAAACTATCACCTCCAAAGTAAGAATGAAAGATGAAAAATCTCAAAATGTTGAAAGCAAAGGAGTTATAGCATTCAAAACTAAATCAGGTCAGATCAAACTCATTCATGATATTTTTTATGTACCTGGTTTAGCAAATAACTTGTTAAGTGTTGGTCAATTGATGAAAAAGGGGTACTTAGTAAACTTCAATAATAACCAATATACTATTATTGACAAAAATAGTCAGCAAACAATAGCCAAAGTGAAGATGGCTATAAATAAGGTCTTTCCTTTGACTATGAGTTCATGTGAAGGACAAGTATTAAAGGTTGAAAGTTTAGATGTATCAAATCTTTGGCATTTAAGATTTGGACATTTAAATTATCAAAGTTTGAAATTGTTGAAGCAAAAAAATATAGTGATTGGGCTTTCTTATTTCGAGGGAGAAAATAAAATATGCGAAGGTTGTATATATGACAAATTCCATAGACTTTCTTTCTCAAATTCATCTTGGAAGGCGAAGCATCCTCTTGAATTGGTTTTTGCAGACATTTGTGGACCGATGCAGATATAATCTCACAATGGAAGAAAGTATTTTTTACTCTTCGTTGACGATTTCAGTAGATTGATGTGGATACAATTTCTCCAACAAAAGTCATAAGCATTATCCATTTTCAAAGAATTTAAAGCCTATGTAGAAAAGGAGAGCGGGTTCAAATTGAAAAGATTAAGGACTTACCGCGAAGGAGAATTTACATCCAATGAGTTTTGGAGCTATTGCAAAATCCAAGGCATCAAAAGGAAATTAAGTGCAACAAAAACACTACAACAAAATGGTGTCGTAGAGCGACGAAACCACACTATTGTTGAAATGGCAAGGAGCATGTTAAAAGAAAAGAATCTTCCAAATAGTTTTTGGGCCGAAGCCGTGAACACATCAGTGTATATTTTGAATAGAGCTCCCACTAAGTCTATTAATAACAAAACTCTGTATGAGTCATGGTACAAGCATAAACCAAAAGTAACTCATTTTAAAGTTTTTTGTTATGTTTCTTATAGCAAAATTCTTTCTCAAACTAGAGAAAAAATTGATGAGATGGGAGAAAAGTTCATATTTGTTGGTTATAGTGATACTTCAAAAGCCTATCGCCTTGTTAACCCAAATACAAAGGAGTTGGTTATCTCAAGAGATGTATTTTTTTATGAAAAAAGTGAATGGGACTGGAGAACACACCCAATAGAAGCACTTTAAAGAAAAACAAATGTAACTATATCAAACACTTCTACAGGCAAAGAACATATGGACTCAATGGACTCAAGTGATTCATAATCAGATACTCCTTATAGTAAGGTGAGATCTCTTGCAAATATATATGCTTGTCACATAGCATTGTTTTCATTTGAGCCTCAAAATTATGAAGATGATATTTGGAAAACTACCATGAATGAAGAGATTTTTGCAATTGAGAAAAATCATACATGGAAATTGATAGATATGCCAAAAAGAAAAGATATAGTTGGTCTAAAATGGATTTTTAAAACCAAATTCAATGAAGATGGCTCAATTCAAAAGCACAAAGCTCGACTTGTAGCAAAAAGCTATTCCGAAAAATTTGGAGTAGACTTTAATGAAACTTTTGCTCCAGTTGTGAGAATGGAGACAATTCGAGTTGTGCTAGCTATCTCTGCTGAGTTGAAAGTTTCGGTATATCAGTTAGATGTAAATTCTGCCTTTTTTAATGGATAACTCAAAGAAGAGGTCTATGTTGAGCAACCTTTTGGCTTTAAGAAGGAAGGACATGAAGAAAACAGTTATAGGTTAAAGAAAGCTTTATATGGATTAAAGCAAGCATCGCAAACTTGGAATATAAAAATAGACCAATATTTTCAAAAGAAAAAATTTCAAAGAAGACCAAGTGAACCATCTCTATATGTAAAGAGAGACGAAGAAGATTTTCTAGTTGTTTTGCTTATATGTGGATGATTTGATCTATGTTGGATCAAATACAAAAATGATCATCAAGTTTAAAGAGGACATGATGTAAGAGTATGAGATGACAAATTTAGAAATTATGAAATATTTCTTTGGAATACAGGTCAAGCAAAAGAAAGGGAAAATTTTTATTTCTCAAGAAAAATATCTTAAAGAGTTGCTGAAAATTTTTAACATGTTGAATTGTAAGCCGATGAGCTCTCTAATGAGTGTCAATGAGAAGCTGACAAAAAATGATGGTGCAAAAAAGGTGGATGCTTCTATGTATAGAAGCTTGGTCAGATCATTGATTTATCTTACTAACACAAGACCCGACATTATATATGTCGTTAGTCTTGTATCCAGGTTTATGAGTGAACCAAGCAAACTGCCAAAAGAATTTTGAAATATTTCCAAGGTACAAAATTTTTTGGAATCAAATATGTTGCTAAAAACATCATTCAACTTCTGGGCTATACAGATAGTGATTGGGCAGGGTCAGTTGATGATCGAAAAAGTACTTCAGGACATGTCTTTTGCCTGAGATCCAAAATCATATCTTGGTCATCAAAGAAGCAAAATACAATTGCATTGTCGACTGCAGAGATAGAATATATTGTAGCTACCACAACAACAAGTGAAGCAGTTTAGCTTATAAGAATTCTTTTAGATTCACAAAAAAAGCTTGAAGGACCAATCATCATCAATTGTGACAACAAGTCTGCTATTGCGATGACAAAAAATTCAGCCTTCCATAGCCGCTCAAAGCACATTGAGATTCATCATCATTTCATCAAAAAATTAGTTGAAAAATAAGAAATCACGTTGGAATTCGTGCCAAGCAATAAGTAAGCTACAAATATGTTCACCAAGCCATTGTTCATAGATAAGTTCAAAAATTTCAAATCCTCTTTATGAATTACAAATTAAAGGGGGATGTCAAAATTAGTAATTTGTAATATCCAAATCCAAAAATGAAGGAAAGAAGTGTCTTAGATTTCTAAAGAGACACCTTGCTTGATGAATGGATGTAACTTTATGTCTCTTTGAAATTTACCAAAAGATATTAGGTTTCTTTTGAAAAGGTGAAACCTTTTGAAGGGACATGGTGCATTTGTTTTTGGGCTCTATATAAAGCCCTCATCCTTCTTGTGTTGGACATGCAATCTCATCTCATTTGCTTAATAAAATATTTCTTTTTTAGTGCATTTATGCGTAAATATGGAAAAAACTTTTAAGTTCCTCTTCTTCTCAACCTTATTTTTTGTGGCCATAGCCATATTCCGTTGCATCAATTAGGGTATTCAAAACCCAACAAAATGTTTGCTCAAAAATTTGTTTTGCTGCCTTGGCAGCCGACAACATCATAGAACCTTTTGTCAGCTCAGCAAATGTACACGATGTCAAGGTGCAACCAGTCCCTGGAGCACAACAAGTTCTGTTACACTGTGCCTGAAACTCAATGCAATGCACACTATCATTAATAGCATCAAATGAATCTAGAAGATCACCACCTTTAACCAAAACATTTCTTGGGTCCTTTGCATAACTTGATTTTGCTGTGAAGTGCAAATCAATAACCTTGGACGAGCAACAGTTGGTTATGTCAGGAAAGAACCATAACGCCACCTGGATCATGTCCAGCTCGAGGTTGCTAGAGAATGGGGTGGCCGCCCTTGGTAGCCTCAATAGACCGACCTGCATGTGAAGCTCCTTCCTCCTAGTGTTTTGTAGAAAGATCTCATGCTTGCACACGAGAGAGTTGGTGCACCTACATCCCTCATTTTGCTCATCGCAAGGATTGAGCTTCGGGTCCAACACATAACGAGTAAGGAAAAGCTTGTTTGTTGCCTTCTCCTCACAATGCATAGGCTCGTTAAAGGACCACGGACCACCTAAAATCAGTTGGTCATATGAGCTCGATGATCTATCACATAGTACGGGAGGTTCAAGAAATCGTTCGAAACTTGGAGGAACTTGTCTCGAAGGTTCTATATCACGATTTGCATCTTTTCACGAGGAGCTATGTAGTCTATTTGTTTGACTATGAAGCTCATCACTTTATCTCACTTCAGAATCCAAGAATGTCGATCAGGGTTCTTCAAGAGAGAGAGGAGGAAGAATTGGATCTTCGGGAGCTTTGTCAACCTTGGGGACAATAACAAGATCACTTTCACCGGTTTTGTCAATATGTTGCGGCAACTGGTTTGATTCATGTCAAAAATTTGATATGCTTCTTGAGAACATTTCTACTATAGGCAATGGGTCAGAGCTGCTACAGCACATCTTGGACATTCAATTGGATTTTCTGTAGCAAGTCTGATATTTGTTGAAAGCTAGTCGCGAGATCGGACATGCGGTTTTCATGCGAACAAGCTTGTTGTTGCTCCTCTTCTTGACAACTTTGTTGACAATTGAGGATTTCATTTTAAAAATTAGAAGAACAAGTGATTGTTTGTTCTCAAACCACTTGATGCATGTTTGGGCCTAGGTTCAAATTTTTTAGGTAGGGGTAGGCTCAGTTAGGTCAAGAACAAGGTCAATGGTCAAACTCGGGTAAACAAGGTGCAGGTTTGCTGATAGGGTTCAAGAGAAAATTCAAAACTCTCAAACATCACCACAAAAAATTATAAATTTAGAAGATTGATTTTGGATACCTTGGACTAATTATGGTCAAAACTTCAGGGGCAGGAGACAAGGGACATGGAGATACAATTTTTAGAAGTGGTAGAACAAATTGGACAGGACATACTAGGTTTTGAGGTCAGACAAACCAACTTGTAAAATTGAGTTCTCTTTATAGAGAGATCAATAAATCAAGAGATTCGACAGGTAGACACTAGACATCCTAAAGTATACTAAGTCTAATTTTCAGACTCAGATATTTCACGGTTTGGGTTGGGCAATTTTATGAAGTCTGACAACTTTTCAGGGTACGTCAGAATGTTGGGCTAGGTGGGTTTAAGGGTTTTAAACTAGGTTTGCATTAAGGGAATGGGTTGGGATGACTTACTAGACTTATGCTGACTGGGTTGGGGTCTATTATAGAGGTTGGTCCAGCTGGGAGAGGTCAAAGACACTACGACTTGGTTTGGGGGGCTGGGAACGCCGAAGACAAGGAGTTGAGCACGTCAATTTGAGGTGGAACTTGGCTGCAACCTTGGTCCACTTAAATAAGCAGACCCACTAGAGATCTACACATTGAATGAGGGAAGGCACTACCCTTAGAGAGATTGACGAGTCAGGGAGTAGAGACTCGTTAGAAGAGACAATCATCCTTAGAGAGAGGGGGAACAAATTTGAGACATGGATTCAAGTTTCAATCTGATTTCTTAATTGATAATTCAAGCTAAGACATGGCCTCTATATATAGGCCAATGAGGGTCATATAATGCCTAACATAATTTCATAAGTAAATATTAAATCTAAACCTAAATTTTGATAAAAGAGGCAAAAACTAAATCTAGTTAAACCCAAATGGCTTGGGTTATTCTTAGATAAGCCCTACTTGGAGCAAACCAAAAATAGGGATCTTCATCTCTAAAATTGGTCCACTCCCTTGACATCTATTTTCCTTTCTTAGAAAGGCATTCAAAGCCCCTTGCACGACTTTCTTGGAACTCTACTTTAAGGTGGGGCACCACTTGAGTTGGGCCCACTGAGTCTTTAAGCTCTATTTTAGGAGAGGCATCCCATGGGTGGACCTCACTTGGTCTTCAATGCCACATTTAGGAGGTGGCGCCCCATGGGTGGCCCTACAAGTTTCAACACTTGGAGCAATGGATTTGGATATGGGTTCTCAATAACTGGATTTGGGTCTTACACAATTGGGTCTACATCAACACTCTTAAATGATGTCCTCCTGTGGTATAGCACACAAGTATCGTGTGCTACTATGGGACGACAATCCCCTGTGTCGCACAAATAATCTTAAAAAAGGGGCCTATCTCAGTCAAACTCAAACTCAAACTCAAACTCTTCTTATGTGTTTTGTATAAGACTCTTCGTGGATAAGCCTTATTCTCATTGGAATAAGAACATATTCATTTGAGTTGGATTTAGACTCAAAAAATTCTGTGTCCATATTCTATTCATGATTCTTAAAAATAGGAGTTGGCCCCCATAACCTTAATCATATGAAAATCCCGTAACTGAGTGATGGCCTTAGAGAGAACGAACCCTAGCCTTGCCCTCACTCGGCCCCTCTCTCATAAAATCTCGTGCCCTACGTAGAGGTGATACTGACAGAGAAAAGCCAGCCATAGCATAAAGGACAAACAAACCCCAAAGTCTGTAAAAGGTGATTTTTTGATCAATTTGCTTGTTTATTAATTTGCTTTTGTTTTCTTTTTATTTCCTATATAAGTACTTATACACAAGGATATTGTTTTGCATATCTCGCTTCGTGAGGGGTCAAAATCTTGAATCTAGATCTTTTTTACAATGAGTTTCATGCTTCAAAGATAAAAAACCTGCCCCTTCTTTAGCTTCTCGTGGGAAAAAAATGACCGAGTCTTGAAATGGACGGACGTCCCATATCTTTTAAATGTATTTGGAAAAGGGTTTTGCAAATCCAACTGAGTCCTATTTCTTTTGCCCACAAAATTTTTGCTAACAGTACTCTCCAACTCGAAGCCCCCACTCCAAAATATCCAACTTTAACAATGAAGCCCTTCTTGAACATACTCTCCCCTTGCACACGGCTAACATCTTTCCAACTTTGTGTGCCTCCTTCACCCTATCTCTACTAACACTCAACGCGGGTGACCCACACACTGATCATTGCAAAATAAAGTCAATTTTGAGGGTTTTTCCCATCAACTTCCCCTGCAAGCCCTCATCAACCTTGCACTTGTCTTTGTCACTTCAAGTTCTATGAATTCCACCCGGCAAGGATCTCCAATGCGGGATATGCCTACACGACACTCCTTGGAGTGTCTCTGGTTTGCCCTAAGAGCCATCAATTGAACGACAACCAAATAATTTGCTTTGTATTTCCCTCAACACCATGAGTGATAGAAGTGCATTCATCTCACATTGTCTTCAATACCACGACCATCCTTGCCTTTGGGTACTTTGCCAAGATTCACTAGCACGAGCCCCTTATCGAAGATTTGTTAGCACACGGCATCTTCTTGTGCACTTTTTTGTCAAGTTGCCATTCTTTCAAAGTTACTTCTCAACAAAAAATAATTTTCTTACTGAAACATACGACCATCCTCAAATCAGGCACTCTGAAGCCTTGTGCATAATCTTGTGCCCACGCAAATATCAACAAGTGTCGCTCCTAGGCACATGAACTTCTAGCCTGTGGTGCATTCTTTTGGCTTAACCTTGTTGCTGTCACAACCAACAAACAAAGGTTCCTCTCAGCCCTAGACGCTCAAACACATCTCAGCAAGTGCAAATCCCAAACACAAGAGTTGACTGGTCTACAACTCCTTATATTGGCGCCACAATATCTGCACCACAACGACATGCCCATGGCCTAACATGTGATGTCAAGTCTCCCAAGCAAAGTGTTGATATCATGCTCCTCTGCAAGCATGATCAAAGATATAGGTCTTTTTACTTCTAGTCTGATACCAATCATAAAATTCTCATGTTGCAAACTTCACAAGCACCCCTTCACGCACACCACACAGGCATCTAGTGTGTTTTTCCATCGGCAACAACTCATTAAGCTAACAATTTTGAAACCAAATCTAAACCAAAAACAATCTTTATTTCACCACTTGACTTAATGTGCCTCACCACATGAGAGTGCACAACATACTACTGAATCATTAGCAACGTCACCATGAATCATTCTGGTCTGCTACCAGTTGTCACAGATTAATTCTTCGTGAGCATGTGCTATGCCAGGCATACCCAACCTGACCAACATAACAGCCCTAGGCCCTGTACATTAACCCCATGTGTGACTGCCAAAATGATCATTAACATTGCACATGATCCCATACGTAGCTGCCTAGATGAATGTTTATCCCTACACACCACCTCATGTGCAAGGACCTAGCCCAAGCCACAACTTCACTCACCACCCTATGCATCGTGCCACAGTATTCTTCATAAATGTGCGACAACAGTTATCGTTCAAGTTTTGAAAAGGGGGCGACACTCGCACCCCTCCAAACCAACAACCAATGAAATTGCAATGTCACACCACCAAAGCAGCAATGCAATCTCCTGAAAGTGTCACCTAGGACATGTCACGACTTGGAAAGGTTGTTAATGACCAGCAGCCTTGTGGTTAGTTGATAACTATATGTCATAATGAGCAACGCTACCCAGATTACTCATCGACACCTAGGCACTCACTTATCTGGTCTATGCCACCATGCACGATTGGGACCGTGTAATGCAATCCCTGAGAGAATTAGCTCTAGCTTGCATGCACTCCTGTGTGTATCAAACACTATGCGTGGGATACTCTTATCCCAAGTTGAGAAGTACTTATCCACATCTTCAAAGGCATCATCTAGTCAATAGATGCAATACAATGCAAAACAATGTCGCATCAATGTCGATATCGTTGCCCATAGCATGTCATGCTACCACTGCATGTCACCGATGGCAACACATACCACCTGCTACTACTACGCCCGATTTATTTTTCACTTAATGGTGTTTCACACTACCCTTGTCACATTCCAACCCTCTCAACACTGGACACTGCATACACATCTTCTACCAAATATGCCCATTGTCTGCCTAAATGTCGAGTACCTGTTATCACACTCATGACTGGTTCTACCAATGATGCTGCCTCACAACACCCAGCACACAACATATGTCTGCACCCAAACTATGCATACACATTGGTCCCAAACACCGAGTGCCCTCTTTCACCTGTGTGACACTCTCGTTAGCTCCATGTAATTTTTGTTTATTCACGGCATCAAAATGTGTGTACCATTCTTGCTACACTAATTTTCTTCCTCTAGTTTATATATGTTTATTAGGAAATAACTCATTCTCAAGGAAAGAAATTAAGAAAAAACTCTTGCTGGTGACAAAGAGTGTTAAAACTTGGTTGGTGCAGGTGGACTTTACCTGGACAGATGGGATCTCAGAGAAATATGAATTAGCAAGGGAGTGCATTGGCACCAACTACTACGGAACCAAATGGCTGACCAAGGCCTTACTCCCTCTCCTTCGACCTTCTCCTCACAAGCCCAGAATAGTCAACGTCTCTTCTATCTTTGGACTGCTAAGTGTAAGTCTCTACAACCCATACTCTAGTATTTCTTCTAGATGTTCGAAGTATGAAACCGGATCACGTTGGCCCTAGTTGGTATGTCCAATTGACATTTGGTTCATGTATCACATATGGTTGGAATCCTGGAAGTCCTATTATAGACATGTTTTTGAAACAAATAAAAAACATGACAACTTGACCATGTTACGTCCTTGGTCTAGTATCGAGATAATATAAAAAAAAATCTTGGGAATTTATATTTATATATGTTTTTATCTTTATTGCTTAACATGCTTTTTTCCTTATTTATATTTATATTCATGTTTTATTGCTTATTTGCTTAACGTATATTTTTTTATATTTTTCATCTTTTTTAAAATTTTTATCAAGAAAACAATAATATCCCTAGAGTTTTCCTCACCAAGATATAGCCGATACCAACATTTATGACTATATATGGGATTCACAACTTGTCATCTGTGAGAGATTTTATGCAGTTGACATATTCTTATTTGTGGCTCGCAACATCTACACATCTAGTTTTCAACTTTAAGAGTTTAGATTGCTCCATCAGAGTACAATTATGCTCATATAATCCATTCCATGCTATCTAAGATCGGCAAGGCACACCATCAATGACCAATTAACCTTTATGATCTTAATTCTTTTCATTAATGACATGCTAAACAAATAAGCCCACTTGATGCATGAAGGGTCCCAACACTAATATGCTTGTTTTCAGTTTGTAAGAGATGAAGATTTAAGGAAGCAATTGTCAGAGATGTCGAGCTTGACAGAGCAAAAGATCGAAGGGGTGTTAGACCTGTTCCTGGAGGATCTGAAGTCTAGGAAGGACCTAAAGAAGTGGCCCCTCAAGTTTCCTTCTTACTGCATTTCCAAGGCTGCCTTGAACGCGTACACGAGGTTGTTGGCGAGTGAATTGGAGGGTAAAGCATGCGTGAACAGTGTGCATCCTGGGTATGTGAAGACTGACATGGTGTTTGGCTCTGGTGATATATCTGCCACTCAAGGAGCTGAGAATGTGGTGCGTGTTGCTCTCTTCCCTGCCGGTGGTCCTTCGGGACACAACTTCCTCGAAGGTGAGGACTATCCATTTGATGGCCAGCAAGTGACGATCACCAAATTTCTATCCGCTTGAATCCCTATGTTAGTAATGAATGCAAAACAATATGCTTTTCTCTCATCTGATCTCAACAGACTGTTATGTAAACCGTGGTGGAACATATTGCTCCTAAGTACACCAGACTAGTGGTTTTCTTTCTGCAATAAGATATGTAATAACAAATAAAGATGGGTGCTTCTGAGTTCTTCTCATACTTTTATCTTTTCTGTTTAGTATTTTGTCTCCTCCATAGAAAGTAGACAGACCCACAGAGCCAAACGATGCCCATCTGAAAAGCCACTGTCTGTTAATCAACATGAGTTAAATGAGACCTTATTATAGGCTTCAAACAAAGGGTGTTAAAGTTTGGCTTTTGATTATGGCAAGCTAGCTCATGCTCATGGCAAGTTTGAGCTAACTCATTTTTAAAAAGGGGTGCATTTTTTTCTAAAACTGAAACATAATAGAATTTGGACCTTAAAGCAGCTGGCTCATTTACAAGATAAATACATTGTTTCAAGTTTGTAAGGTTGAACTTGAAATTTATTGCTTGTAAGCCAAATTCAACCATTTACCTGCACTACACTTTGTGATATAACATACATAACCATTTATTAGCCAAGCTAGCTAAATACTAGTTTGTGTTTTGCTTTATAAGTTCATTTCTTGAGTTTGAACAAGTGCTTTACAATGTTAAAATCGGTTCAGAATAGATTTTTTTTTTATATTTACACTAAGAAACCACCCTCAGGATCAGAGACCCAGATGTGTTGGCCTTGCCTGTCGTACTTCTGATTGTTGTCCTGGCAGCGTAAAATTTCATGGGCATACCCTTGTCTCTATGGAATCTCCATGCATTGGCTTGCGAAAGGGTGACACTCATGGGATTTGACCCTAGGCCATCTGCCTCGCGGCCTAGGTCCCATCCCACAACACCAAACCCCTTCGTGGCAGGTGAATAGGTTTCTTAGAAAAACAATCAAATAGATCTCAAATTAGTGCTTTTTATCATGTTAATTAAAAATAAAAAATGTTAAAAGACTAACCCTCTTAAAATATAAAAAAGAAATGAATAGATCTTGAATAGGCTCCTTTTGAATCAACCGATTTTCACAACATTGACTCTATGTGAGCTGAGCCATGAGCAACTCATCCATTTTTTCAGCCTCAGTGTTTTCCTACACTGGCGATCTTTATTTGACAACTTTTGATAAAAACATGGGTGTATTTTTAAGAATTTTACATACCTAAAAAAAAAAAATGACAACCGACATATATGTGAGACCGCCAAATGTCTACCTGACTTTGACCCGAATAGAACAAGACCTGCTCCAGAATAGGTCCCATTCGCCGTTAGTCTATATCTGATTGGATCCAGATCCTAACGAAGTCCAATGCACTTAGAAACAGAAAAGAATCCATGATTACACAAGCCATATGAAGATGTATGTCTTCCAATTACCCAATAAAAAATTAAAAAATTATTATTTTTCTTTAAACTAGGCCCAACGGCCCGGCCCAACCCAACCCCATTTGCAGGGAAAGACATGAGGCAGTTGGGGAGCAGAGAGAGGGGGGGGCACCGAGTGTGGGGCCCTTGGCATGATGATCGGGGCAACACAAACGCGAACAGACTAATGACGATGCTCCCGCCTCAGACGGCCCGTTCGGCCCTGCTTGCTCACTCAAGTCTTTGTTTGCTCGGCCACACACGAGTCTCCAAAGTCCAACCTTCCCTCCCGCGAACACTCGTTACCAGAAAATACTTCCACGTTAAAGTACTCCCTGTCCGTGGTCAAGGACAGTGGTGGTCTCCTCAAACTTTTTTCAGAGGAAAGAAAATGACTACAGTACCCTTACTCAAGATTTCAAAAGCCACCATTTTGGCATCATTCTCGAGGGCATCTTTGAGCATGATTTTGTACATGCGATACAACCTCGTCTCTGTTTTGGTCCGTTAACAGTTAAATTCATCCATCATTGTTGCACAGTATCAAGCTCCTTCTTCTTTCACACTTTATCCACAACCCAGGAATAGTCATGGGTATAGTACCAACGGGGCCTCCTCTTGTCTGGCAGGACCAGTTAGTGCATGTCACCTTGTGTTGAGACGTTGTAAGTTCGAACCCCAAATGGTACGGTTGTATATATAACCGGTAGAGGTCTGCCTAACCCCAAATTTCTCTGTCAAAAAAAAATAATAACAATCGAGGGTATAAGTATGAGATATACCGATGACAAAATCCGAAATAGTCAGCCAGCCAAACAGGAGTGGTTCTAATCTAAAAAATCTTTGTTGCTGCTATTGCTTTTCGTTTGGAGGAAGAACGAAATCCATGGCACCGTTTGATGCTCTAATTAATGGAGGAGATTTGGACATGGAGAAGGAAGCTTACGTCGATAGCGTTGGCAGTGTTGCTTTCTTCTACTACGCTCTCCTAATGCTGCCGAAAGTAAGGCCATAAGCTTCTGCTTTTTCTTTCTTGTCTTTCGAGTTTTGTTCTTTGTTTAAAATAGTAAAATTATGTTGTAAAACGGGTAAGTGTAACCGTAAATGGGTAGAATTTGTATCCAATTGTGATATCATGGGTGTGGGATTAGTTAGGATTTGCCTGAGTTTGTATCAAGTTGTATTGTATATATCTTTCCAAGTGAATGAAGAACATGCATTTTCTCCTCCATTGTTTATTATAACGAGATGTACATCCCTGTTGCCAAGCTTTGTTACGGGTCATTGTTTGTTGACTCTGGCTGCCATTTATAATTGGCATGGTTTTCAACTCGATGTCAACAATGCCTTCTTGTACGCCGATTTGAGTGAGGATGTCTATATACAACTTCTATCAGGGTTTTCTTCAAAGGGGGGAGAATAAGGTTTGTCGCTTAAACAAGTCAATCTATATGAAGCAATCATCTTATAATTGGTTCTCAAAATTTTCTAATGCTCTCAAAGACATTGGGCATAGTCAATCTAAGGCTGATTATTTATTTTTTCCAAGATCACTGAACAATGGTAAAACTATGTCCTTATTTACGTCGATAGCATCATCATAGCTAGAAACAATATCATGTTGATTATGGCTTCAATGAATTCTTATTGAACTAGCACTTACCTTGCCAAATAAAGAAGTACCTTTTAAACTCTTATTTGAAATTTCATATGAGATGGGAGATATGAACCATATGAGATTTCTTAATAGATAATGGCTCTACTTTTAAGAATTATAAATAAATGGTGTGCTCTTTTTTGGAAAGATGAAGATGTATTTTTTGGCTTGAAGGACAGAGAAAAGTGAGGATATCTCTCATATGGTGTTTTCACCAGGAGTTGTAAGAGAGGAAAATGTTGGTTTTTTCTCTTGGGTGGTTCTTCGATATTTGAAGTTTCACTCAAATTTTGAGAGAAATTAGAGAGTGTAATGTTTTTTTCTAGATGAGTGAGGGAAAGTTTTTTGTTGCATGCATCGATCCTCTTAGTGGGTCAAACGATAGGTGTGGTTGTTCTAGTTTGTGGGTTTATTTATTCTCTCTTGTATTAGCGATTAATTAAATTAATAAAGGCTCTTGGTACTCTCCTCGTGGATATCCGCAGTTTTACTGAACCACGTAAAATTTTTATATCTTGTAGTTATTTGCTTTTTTATTTATTATGATTGTTTGTGTTCTTTAATTACATCAATATTAGACCCGACCTAGTGTGATATTGAGCACAGGTCCCAAAATCAAATGTGGTATCAAAGTTATTGGCTGTAGGAAAGATCATATATGGCCTAAAGTGTGATGAATATTAAATTTAAAGTGGAGAAATTTGAAAGCAAAAAACACTTTGATTTATGGCTAAGAAGGGGTAAAGATCCATTAATTCAAAAGGGTGATTACAAGGTAAGAGAAACAAATGAAACTTTATTGCAGATGAAGCAGAAAGTTTAGAAGAGAGAAGCAGTTGATGATTCTTCATCAAGATCTTCTCAGGTTCAATCACGGGATAGCATACTGCAAAAAGTGATTCAATTTTAGAGAAAGATTATTGAGGCTCCTGAGCAATGTGCACTGGATGATGATGTGATAGCATACACTTTGTCAGTTGAATACGTAGGTTCGTGCATGAAAAATATAGCTTCTGCAAGTGAAAAAAGTAAAGTAGTGACAATTGCAAAGTTCAGGGTTGGATTGAACCTTGTCCCCATTATAAGCTAAATTGTTTGGGCCCAAGGAGAGGTATTTCAAGAGAGTTGGTTGGAGAGCATTAGCCAAGGTGAAGAATATTGATTATGGCTTGAATGAAACCCTATTAGACTTGACCTCACTTAATAATTAAAGTTTACACGAAAAGTGGGATTTCAAAGAAACCCTTATGCCAAATTACAAAACATCCTCAGGAGCGGAACATTAGAGAAAGAATGAGATCTTGATATCATCACGTCATCGTGCCATCACTTACCGTACTTACCTAATCATCACTTGTACCCCATAAAACAGGTTAGACTTATAAAAATTTGGTTGGTGCATATATATCAAAATTCAAAACAAGACTAACATATGTGTTGTTCCTTTCATGATGTGCAATTTAGAATAAGTAAAGTGAGCATGATAATCATGTTTCGATAATTACTTGTCCTGAGGGTACGTACAGAAAAATATCGAAACAACCAAAACTGTCTGGGGGTTTATTATTTTATGTATTTTGATACCCCAGACAACTATCTGAGTTCCCAACTAAGGAGACGACCAATGACTGAGAGAGAATTCTCCAGAGGCCACTTGTTCAAGGGGATGCATCCGAACTTCTACAGAAATAATTGGAATCTACACCCTATAATAACTTTTGGTTGCCCAGTCTCCTAACTACAATGACCAGGGACACTAAGTCATTGCTACTCGAGGAACATAGTTTTTAACAACTTGTCCATCAGAGTTTTAGTACCATCTCATCCTCTCTTATGACGGAACAAAAAAGATGAATGCCTATAATAGATTCTATTTTAACTGATGACCCATTCTCCATTCTCTTGTCTTTTAAATCAAATTAAACATCTTGCCTGTGAAAGCGGTCATCACTATTTATGTTATTTTCTTTTAATCATCATGCATTTTCACGCTACGAGGTTACCATAAACCTCCCATCCAATCATCATAGTACTAACATACCATACACGTCTAATAGTACCCCTACGATGAGAGGGATATTGGTTTCTTAGAAAAAAACTCTAATATTTATTTAAAAATTTTAAAGTTTTGTATTTTAGTCCGAAGAGTATCCGAGTCAATTCGGATACCAAATAAAAGGACCAGACATATGTACCACCTAAGGCTACGTAGTCGATGCCTTTTCGTTATGCTGGTTTGAGGAGAAAAACTCGGTTGTGAATACGCAAACGCCAAATGCTTATTTTTCTTTTTGGGATAGGTGAGTAATACGAGCTTGAAATCTCGCATTTAAAATCTCTTTAAAAATAAAGACTTGGAGAGGATGCATACATCTGTGTCTTTAAAAACATACAGGCATAATATAAAGTAGGTAGAAGTACGCAAAATTGCATACTTTGTAAAGTTATATATATGCATATATGATACATATATATTAAAGCATAAGCTTATGCACATTACAACGTGGCGGCAAAGTAAATGACTTAAATCAAGGCTCGATGTGCGAAACCACATATCGATCTAAACAAATTGCGTAAGCGATGTACGAAATTGTACATTGACTAAATAAATTGTGTAAGCAATGCATAATGTACGAAACCATACATTGGCTAAATAAACTCTGTAAGAGATGCGCAATGTACGAAACCACACATTGGCTAAATAAATTGCATAAGTGATGCACGATATACAAAATCGTATATCGGCTAAATAAATTGTGTAAGCAGTAGCCTCTGCACATTATAGAGTAACAATAAAGTAAATGACATCATTTAAATAGACAAGAATATGTAAAACTATGTCTTTGTGTTAAATATATATATATATATATATATATATATATATATATATATATTAGAAGTAGTCCATCATTTATTATCGTATATAACTTTTTCCTACCATCGAAGATGGTCTAACTCGCTGACAATTTTGAGCATAGGTTTTTAAAGGCTCGTGTCTTGGTAAACGTGTATCGTCGGTTGTGCTAATGTGATGCGCTAAAAGATATTTTATCATGCTGTTGAAAGAATGATGCAACAAACTTAATTTTAATAGAATAAGTGACGTTTGTGTTGCAGGGGTCAAACCCGAACCCAGTCTGGGTCGACTAGACAGAGCCAGCCTCGGTTCCCACGCAAAAGAGGAGGGAGGGTAGGCTTGGTAATTGGGGAAGGAAAGCAACTATCTATCATCCTTCCACTGCCAAGAGCGAGAAAATGCACAATTGAGCTAGGCCTCAGTTTTTACCAACTAAGTTGGCTCAGTCTAAAAGAATGGACCGAGCTGAGCGAGGTATGACAGTGGTCTGCTCTTCGTCTAGCGAAAGAAACACCAGAGAAGAAAGCCGGGGGCAGTAAGGTGGCTCACCCGACTCTCTCGTTTGGCAGGAAACACCGACGAGGAAGAGGAGCAGAAGGGAGGTGGTCTGCTGGACCACCTCTCCCATCCGACAGAGAGCAGAAAAGAAGATCAGTGGGAAGGCGACATGTTGGCATGCCTCTCCCGTCCAATCAGAGAGTAAGCAAAGAAGAAGCGGGAAGAGCAGAGAGGGGTGGAGCTGCCCTCTCTCTCTGTCTAGCAGTGTGCAGAGAAGAAAGGTGGGGCTGTCGCTCACCTCCTGTTTGTTGACATCCAGTGATGGATCGACAGTGGCAGCCTCCTCTCTGCCGAAAACAGAGAGAGAGAGAGAGAAAGAGAGGTCTATGAGAGAGTGAACTTATCGGCGAGGTACAGGGAGGCGAGGAAGAAACCGACGTCAAGTGTGCCTATGTGAGATAGAGAACGTGAGGGTTCCAACGAGGTGCAAGGAGGGGTGTCGGGTTCGTGCACCGACGTAAATCAGGCGAGGGAGGAGTCAGAAGGGGGTTCGGGTTGCCAACCCAACTCAGGCGAGAGTCGAGGGCTTTGGGCGTTTTAAAAAAGAATCCCCCCCCTGTGGAGGGTTTAAATAGAACATGGGGGGAAGGGGGGGTGGGTGGGTGGGGGGGGGGGGGGGGGCAACCCAGATCAGGGTTGGATTCGCTTGAAACCAATTTGGATCCAAAACAATTTTTTTTTAAAGCACGGGTATTACAACTTAAACCAAGGTTATCCCTCAATAAATATCAAAACAAGTGTCAAAAGGATATAATGGTCATTTTCATTTTTATAAATGCATACGAGGCTGATAAGGATACTCGGCAACTCACGTAAGGTCAAAAGTAGGGCTGTCAACGGGTGAGGTTTGGGTCAAATATCTGCCCAAATCCAAATCTCTTAAATTACTTGGATTTGATAGAGTAAACAACATTTGATTAAAGTTGGATTTGGGGTTAGTAGAAAGTTTTACATCCAATTCCAAATCTTGAGTTGAACTATATTTGAACCAGAGGGTACCTGATATATATATATATATATATGTGAATCATGTTTTTTCGATGAAAAACATGATTTTTGTTAGCCTTACCATCTATTTTTTAAACCTTATAAAATCCTACCTGTGTATCAAAATTGGATGATCCAAGAGTTGATTCCTTTAAAATCAAGCATGCATAATGCATTTATGTGATCAGATTTAAGAAAAACATAGAAAACCCCTTTAAAAGCCCAGTTAGCTAGAAAGTGGCTACCCCATATATATATAGTCACTAGAATATGAGAACTAGAAATATGGGCATTTTCAACACTTTTTTTGCAAATCCAAACATGTGGATATGCTTGGCATGGTGAATTTGCTAGGAATCAACTATTGGATTGTGTATTTTCGATGAAAAAATGTGATTTTTGAATGCTTGAATATTTATGAAGATTATGAGCCATTGATTTTAAAGCCTTAAAAAATCTCATTTATGCATCAAAATCAAACTATTTAGAAATGGGCGCTTATAAAACCAAACATGCAGATCACATATGCACAGTTAGATTCAAGGGAAAAGAACAAAAAATCTATAAAAATCGCGGTTCGCACATTAGTTCTCATATTTCAACTTTCATATTCTAGTGATTTTATATATATATATATATATATATATATATATATATATATATATATATATATATATATATATATATATATATATATATATATATATATATATATATATATATATATATAATCACTTTTTGCAACACTTTTTTTTTGCAAAATCCAACCATATGGATGTGCTTGGCATGATGAATTTGCTAGGAATCAACCATTGGATCGTGTGTTTTCAATGATAAAATGTAATTTTTGAATGCTTGAATATTTATAAAGAATATGAGCCATTGATTTTAAAGCCTTAAAAAAATCTCATTTATGCATCAAAATTGGATGATTCCAGAGTGTGTTCTTATGAAACCAAGCATTAGGTCACATGATCTGCACGGTTATATTCAAGAAAAATGAATAAAAAATTCATAAAAATTATGGTGCAATTAGTTCTCATATTTCATATTTTGAGTTCTAATATTCTAGTGACTATATATATATTTATATCCATTTTGTGCCCCTGTTTAAATATTGCACAAATAAAGCCTTTTAGCAGCAGTTTTAACTACTGCTAAAACTCCGCTTTTCTGTGTTGTATTTTCGAAGACCACCACCTCTAAGAACCACCATGGCCAAGCACCACCAGCAGAATTGACAACGATTACTTATCGTCATCTATACTCCAAAAAATATAAAGCATAATTGGCGACAATAATATCGTCGGCAATATTTAGTCTCGACCATCTTTTGTATGTTCCTATTCATATAACTGATGAGATAAGAACGACAATATCATATCGTCGGTTATAGCTATTTTTAATGACATTTTTATCGTCGGAATTAATTTAATATTAACGATGATAATTTATTGTCTCCATTTTGATGGATAGTAAAGATGTATTTTCTTGAGATAGGGTGATGCAGAGAAGGGAGGAAGAAAGGAGAGCAGAGAAGGGAGATCAGGTGAAGAAGTTGGTGGTGGTGGTCCTCACAAAAAAGGGAGGAGGAACCACTCGGGTGATGGTGGATTGATCAACTGTTGGCAATGTTCAGCTGTGATTGTGCTCCACAGAGAAAGGGGAGTGAAAGAGAGAGAGGGAAGAGGAAACCATAAGGAGTTGGGCTGTGGCAGAAGGGAGAGGGGTTTGCATTGGGCAGAAAGGAGAAAGAAGGGAGATCGGACGGCAAGGATTCAAACCAGAAATCATGTTTTGCTGGTAAACCTATTCTAGTTTATATATATATATATATATATATATATATATATATATATATATATATATATATGTAGAGAGAGAGAGAGAGAGAGAGAGAGAGAGAGATTTGGCAGGCATGAGAAATCGATTTCACAAAAAATTGATGGTTGCTGAAGTTGCTAAACAAAATTTGAAGATGATAGCTTGTTATTTGAAGCAGTTATTCTATGTTCAAGTTTCAACTGCAAAAAATTATGACGGGGCAGCCACCAGGCCATCAGTGGCCAGCAGTAAAATTTAGCAACCGTATAAATAATCCCAAGTGGACCGGATAGGTAGGTCATCACGCGACAATTGCTACACGTGGTTTCAACCACCAACTTTCTATATAATAATAATAATAATAATAATAATAATAATAATAATAATAATAATAATAATAGTAATAGTAATAATAATAATAATAATAATAATAATAAGAAGAAGAAGAAGAAGAAGAAAAGGAAAAAAAACCAAAACATACTCACTAAAAAACATGTCAAACTTACCCACCACACGTTTTATTGGAATTTTGGTATTTTTTTAAAATTCTGACCATGTTTGTTTTTATAGGAATTAGTTCTTAGAACATTTGATTCCAATGCATTGATACGTTTTTATAAGTTTGAAAAATCATCAGCGTATCATTTTTATAAAATTTTGAAGCTCTAAATACTATTTGTTCTATCCAAAATTTATGATCCAAGTGTTTATTTCTAGTAAATCAATCATGCTGAACACATCTGTACAGTCAGAATATTGAAAAAAAATACCAAAAATTTTCTATTGGATAGGTTTTATAGCGGATAGGTTTTCATTTTTCATAATAATAATAATGCTTTGAGAATAAGTTTAACCATGCATAATCTTTATTAAATCATTTTTAAATCCTGTTCATTGTGATTTGCGAATGGCGTCACTCATCACTCGTTCAAGGAGTCCCAAACAAATATTATTACTATTATTATTGGGAAATTTTCGTTTAGGGCAAACTTTTGCTCCTAATTTAAAAATTGGCCTCGCTTTTCTGAATTTCCTGTTATGGATAACAGGTTCTGTGGAAACTGCCAGAGACTTCAGGTTAATCGTTATCCTCTGTCATCTTGGGAGGCGTGTTTTTTTTTGAAGTTTTTGGTACAGCTTTTTGGAATTGAAAATTACTAGATAAATATTTTGGCCATTTCATGATTTTTATTATTATTTGATTTAATCTAATTGTGATCTAACCTTTAATTACTGGATAATGGCTAGGGTAGAGGTTTTTCTATAAAACCTGGGGCACATATTAGAAAATCCACAAACATTTTAAAATTAACAGCAGATAGTTGCCCCTAAATGAAAATAACAATAATAATAATAATAATAATTATTATTATTACATAAACTTAGGGGAGAGGAGGCAAAGTTGCAAAATCTAGATAGTCATACACAGAGTCACAAAGTAACCAACAGATCATTGTTCTCAAATGTGGAAATGGATACCAGGCCTGCTTAAAGGTAGATCTGTTGAATTTGTGCATGAAAATGGGTGTTGGATTGTGAAAAGATCAGGTGCAATATGATTGCACAAATATTTGTGCGTTAAGCACCTAACTACCGGCCATCTTTGCGACGGGGCTGTCAGTTATGGGGCCCAAGGCCTGATCTCCCTCGATCAGGTGCTTAATGCACAAATTTCGTACTATGTGATTGCACCCGATCTGGACTCTGATGGATTAGGGTTTACCTAAACCGCTCAAATAACAATCGGGTTCGGGTACTTGACTCGGATTATGGCGAGTCGAAAAAAAAAAATGAAATTCGTATAATTTAAAGGGTGTTTAAATTGTATATTTACACTAAAAGATAAATATAAAATACTTATGATTGGGTCAAATATCTAATCAAAGTTGTATGCCATACCCGATTTGCATGTTGCTCAGATCAGGTTCAAGTCGACCCAAATAATATTCAGCTTGAACGTTTTTATGCCCACAACCAAGTATTCGGGTTTAGATTGGATTGGATATTTGACACAAACTCGGCCCATTGATGGGACAGTTGCTCTGATGGTCGGATCTAGACATTACCGAATCAGATTAATCATGTTTGGCCTAATCGGATGAAAAAGATAAAATCAAACCCAGATCCAACTAACTTAAAACCTTGTATTTACATTTAACCGGTCCAGGTTTTTAGTCAGATTCGGGTTTGAGTTTGAATTCTTCGCAAGGGAAAATTTTGCTATAAATAGAAAAATCTTTAGAAAAAATATCAGAAAGATCTTGGTATATTGTAAAGAAGAAAAGTAAACCAAATAAAGAAGAATATAATGGATAATGAAATTAAAATCCCACGAAATTCATGAGGAATTGTCAATATTTTTGTAAGTTTTGAATATTTTATCATTTTTACAAGTTTATGCATTAAATAAAAAAATTTGTTATTTTAGAGTCACAACATGAGATTTATACCTATTATTGTACAAAGAATATATAAAAAACAAATCAATTTACAAAAAACCGTGTAGCTTATATGATATTTAAGAAGATACTTAGCCTTTCCGTTATCATGTTTAACTACCTACTTTAAATAAATGCATTTCAAATAAAGGCGTAAAATGGTTTTTTATTTTTTATGAAATAATATCAACTTATAATCCACTAAAAAAATCATAATCAGGGCATTTTAGTTATTTTCTTTTATTAAAAAATGATCTAACTCATTAACCATCTAAGGCATAAAAGGCTTTTTTAGTTTTTAGGAATAATTCAATTTATAATCTACTAAAAAAATCATAATGAGGGCATTTTAGTTATTTTCTTGGATTAAATAAATATCTAACTCATACCCATCTAAGGCATAAAATGGCTTTTTTATTTTTTATGAAATAATTTAATTTATAATCTACTAAAAAAATCATGAGGACATTTTAGTTATTTTCTTTGATTAAATATAAATCTAATCATACCTGTCTAAGGCGTAAAAGGGCTTTTAATTTTTATGAAATAATTCAACTTATGATATACTAAAAATAATCATAATGAGGTCATTTTGGTTATTTTCTTTGATTAAACAAATATCTAACAGTGAATGTAGGAGCAAGCATATCTTTGGAACCTAATGAAAAAACAGGCTGCAGAATGTACTAACTCAAAAGTTTGACAACTTTTTGTAAATTGTTGAAATAATGAGTGATTGTTCCTCTTACTCGGGTAGGAGAAAATGGACAATTCTGATTTCTCAAAATCTTTTTGGTTCTTTTTTTCTACTGTGACCATATGGATGTGATTTATATGATTTATTTATTAGGAATTGACTTTTGGATAATCTAAAGATGACATTGGGGCAAGTTTTTATAAGGTTCTAAAAAAACGAGTCAAAATTTTTACAAATTTCAAACTCATAAAATCATATTTTTTTTATCAAAAAAACATGATCCAATAGTCAATTCCAAGCAAATAAAACTTGTTGAACACACTATGAGTCTTGATTTGCAAAATATTACTTAGAACCATATAGTGACAAACTATTTTTTTGGCAAAATCTTGTTTTTCAAAAACTCGTGAGAAATTGAAAAAAATTCATAAATCTCAAAAAAATTTGGCGAGATCTTGGAAATAAAAAAAAAAAATTTAAAAATATAAAAAAATAAATTTTATAATAAAACATTAATAAAAAATATTTAAAAATAAAAAAAAAACATAGTTTTTTCATGATAAATAGCTGTTTAAAACATAATTATCGCATTTAAATCACAGTATTTATGTTTTTTCATAAAACTCATGATATTTTAAAAATCTCGCAAGAAATTGCGGTTTTAAACTTTCAGGCAATTTCTCACGATATTATCAGAAGATTTTCATAAATCTCACGATATTTGTCACTATGCTTAGAACATTGAAAATCAGCACTGTCCACACTATATATGGACGGTAAGAGAAACCAATAAATCTAATAACAACAGCAACCACAACAATAATAATAATAATAAAATAGATTTATGAAGAACGTACATGATTGGATTGGGGGCATGGAAGATAGGGTGATCGTGGATCCCACTCGGGGTTTATTTCACCCATTAAGTGACCTGTTTTTTCGGGAAGGGTTTTTCATCATCATTAAAAAAAAAAGATGCAGTTTTTTAATGGAATCGTCTTAATTGCTGGAGACTCGTATCGTTTATTTCCGATTCTTGAAAAATTTCGGATAATTCCTCGATCATGAAAATGTGGAAAAGGATCGGGGAGAAAGAAGGGACCTGCAGCCGCTGTGCATACACGTGGCGATGAACCCCACTGAGCAGGCTGGCAAAATTTTCTGTTGTCTGTATTTGTTTATTGGCTTCTTTTCCAGTTAAAGAAACTTAGGGTAATCATGTTTTCTCTGTTTAATTGAAAAATGAAATAGTTACCTCCACAGTGACAAAAGTTTAAAACTGCAAAATATCGGCAGCCAATAATAAAACTCGCGAGAAACAGAATTTTTTTTTGTAAAACTCATGTTTTTTGGAAAAATATTGGCAATAATAAAAAATTAAAAAGTATTAAAAAACCAAAAATTTATAAAGAAATAAAAATAAAATTTATTAAAAATAAAAAAATACACAATGTTTTCATGATAAATAGTCATTAAAAATGTAAATATCGTGTTTAAATCACGATATTTATGTCTGCTGCGAAAAATTGCGATATTTTGAATATATCGTGAGAAATTACTGTTTAAAACGTTTAGTTAATTTCTCGTGTATTTTGTCACTAATGATTACCCCTACGCAATGGATGGTTTACCATTCTTATACTTTTACGTAGAAAATGACCAAATTACCCTTAAAAGAAGAAACAAATCCCCATTAACCTTTTTGGATGGTTATTCGCAAGTTACCCCTGTCTACTTAAAGAATGACTAACACGGCCTGATATATATATATATATATATATATATATATATATATATTTTAAAGAATATGTTTATTATATTTTTCGTGTTGACAAAGTTGTCTGGTTTATGGAGGCTAAAAGTTTAAAGAACGACACTTTTGTGGATGATAATACCAAAGGGGCTCCTCGTGGTTGGTAGGAGCTGTCAGTGCACAACTCCTTGCGGTGGGACGTTGCGGGTTCAAAACCCAGTGGTACGTTGAATAGTAACTGGTGGGTCATACTAACTCCAGCTTGACTTCATAAAAAAAAAAATATGTGGATAAAAATGCATAATGATTGATTGGATTTCCCTTATAATAGACAGCTCATTTGTGTCACGTGAATCTGAATGCAAATAAGGATGTGAAACATGACTACATGATTTTTGTGAAATTAAAGCCAGAAAGGTGTCTGTTTTTCAAATGTTTAATTTATAAAGATATTTGTTTAATTATTTTAATCATAATTACAAAGATACGAAATAGATATATTAAGTGATGTGTGACGTAGAAGCATAGTATGAAGCACAAAATAGAATAAGATTGTGGAAGCGTATGAAAATCAATAAAAGAAACATGTAGAAAATGAATATGAAAAGATACGCGAACAAGTAAGAAATGTCATGAGAAAAATACGAAGCAATGTAAATGGAACATGTAAATTTGTTATGCTAAAAAACAGTATATATTAATATATATGAAAGCATATATATGATGTAAGTGAGAAACTACTGGAAAGTGAGGGAAAATCGAGTTGATAAGCAAAGTGGAAGCATGCTTCACATACAATGAGAAGCGAGTTTCCCCATGCTTCTCCCTCTTTGGCTAATCATGCCGTTGTCTGCATTAATGGTGTAATTCTCGTTCTTAAAAAGTACTTCTAACACTTATGGTCTTAATATATATAACTATTTAAGCTTATAAATATATTAAACAAGTGTCATAACATATCATGTGCCAGTTTGGTCTTTTTTTCCTTGACAGCCAAACCAACATAACATGTTGGTTGTGACTGATGACACAGAGAGATTTGCAAAACATCTATTGTTTAAAACTACTTGAAAATATTGATACATGATACTATATGACCAACCAACCACTATGTATAAATGATACCGGGCGACTATGCACAGAGAGATGAAACTCGAATCATCACATGAATGAATGCATGCATGCAAATTTTGCAATCTTTTGGACAATTATTAGTAGAAATGTTGATGGCCTAAAGGTTTTATATCTATAATGGATGAAAGGGACGATTGAAGTTCTTGATAGGGTGTGCTCATGAGTCCATTTCCAACCATTCTGCACAAGTTTCTTTTATAAAAAAAAATGGTTGATGTAAGTCTATGTAGATGCTTTATATGAAAGCATTGCACAAGTCGTGGCAACCGCATCCCTAGGGGTAGGACTGGTAATAAGTCGAGGACAACGGCCACACATTATGTCCTTGTGGTGCTTGTCTTGTGATGCAAACACGACCTTAGCACTCCCATGCTTTCTACTATTTGGAAGTTGTAGTGTTGCCAAAACACTGTATTGAAAATGGAGTTGGCAGCCTCAACACCATTTACAAGATGATAATTCTTGCCAACCTCATCTTCTTCTTCTTTTTTCACCTGGCAACACAAATAATAATTAATCTGACCTGCTATATAGATTTATTTACCGGTCAGAAGGTTTATCTTTCCAAATATGATACTCCTCTGTCACATAGATACATAAAAAAGGACATGGAACACAACATTCTTGTATAATTTTCCATTGAAAATAGTATACAATGTGACACGATACGAGGGTCTGTTAAAGTATCCATGTGACATAGATCCTCTTGAATTATCTTCAACTGAGCAAGACTACTGGATACAAAGTTGTTTTCCTTGGGCACAATTAAAACAACAAAAAATGCTCAAAAGGAAAAAAGAAAGAAAAAGACATCAGCAATCCCTGATCTCAATAGCTGAGGAGATCTACAATCCTCCAACAGTCTGTGTAGCCACACAATGTGCTTGCGAGGAAATTCGAGAACCACCTTGGGGAAATCGATCGACAACTCCATGTTCAACACCATATTTTGGCAATACATGAAAATAGTGTTTTCATCTCAATTCAAGGGGCTCCCAAACTTGTGTTTCTACCTCCCAAAGTTTTGTGTTTGTAGGTTATTTGTGTAGCATACTAAAATGTCCTTTGGCAGTTTGGGTCTATGCTTTTTTCACAATGTTTATTAGGGAAGTACAAGGTAATAGTTCTATGCCATAAAATTATTTGTCATTTAGATAGTGTCCAAGAATCCCGCAAACATGACATGCTTTTTAAAAAGGACAATGATTTTTGAGTTGACCATTGACTAGAAGACTGTAACATCTTTAAAATGATCATTGACTTAGACTCAATATCCATTTGGTATCCTAATCAAAGAAAAAAAGCAGGTTTAAAAACAGCCAAGAACACAAAAAAAAGCCACTGAAATCCAAGAAGGGGTCGTTTGTTACACACCCTCCACCCAAGGGAAAACACTCCAGATGCTCCAGTGATAGACAACTAGGATCATGCAGGCTTTTGCGAGATTAGGTTCAGTGGGGATCTAGGACAAGAGGAATCCGCTCAACTTGGTTCCATGCTTTGCCAGATTGTGTGTCTCAAACCATGTGTAGTTGAAGAGGATTCCTTTTTTTGTTTTTGATAGGCAAGCTGGGGTTAGGCATAGGGATGGCACTGGACGGGGGCGGGGGAGACGGTTTCCACCTCTGCCCGTATTAAAATCCTGCCCTCCATTCCGGCCTCAGGTTTTGATTTTAACCTTCATCCTCGCCTCTATCCCTATTTCGTGTCCTCCATCCCCGGTCCAAACAGGGCGAGGCGGGGAGGGGCCCCATTTTCCTCGGTCCACTGCCATCCCTAAAGAAGGATCAGGGGTGGGGTGGGGATTGGAGACAGGTTGGGGCAGGGAAAAACATAAGTCCATCCCGGCCTTCATCCTCGCATGGGTTTTGATTTTAACCTCCATCCCCGACTCCATTCCCGTTTCATGTTCTTCATCCCTGGTCCAAACGGGGCAAGACAGGGCGGAGCCCCGTTTTTCCCCGGTCCACTGTCATCCCTAGTTAAGCATACCCCCACCAGCTACAAAAGGTGCCATAGGGTTTTGAACTTGCAACGTCTTTGAGTAAGTGCACTAACAGCTCCTACCAAACAAGCGGAGCTTCCATTGATTGCAGTGGTCCTTTTCCTGCGATGGAAGGTTCACGGTCGTATCATTTTATTGTGCACTCTTATCCCTTGGTATTGGGATCTTACCTTCACGCTGCTTGTGGGGCAGGGCCCAGCTCCAAGAGCCAATGCCTTTGCTTGGCTCATCTAGGGATGACAGTGGACCGGGAAAAAATGGGACCCCACCCCACCTCGCCGCGTTTGGACAGGGGATTGGAGGATATGAAATGGGGATGGAGGCGGGGATGAAGATTAAAATCAAAACTCATGCGGGGATGGACATAAGCTTTCTGCCGTCCCGTCCCGTCTCTTAAAATAACTAAAATATTTTTAATGATTTAATACAATTTCATATAACTTCCTTATATATATTCTTAATTTCTAACCCTAAAGCTAAAACGACCCCTTCCTTCTTTGGGTCATCGTTTATCCAGTAAGCTCTCATTCTTCTTGTCGGCATGGTTGACCCTCCAACGATTCAACCTCCTTTAAGGATGGTAGTGGACCAGGAAGAAACCATACCCCACCTTGCACTGTTTGGACCGGGAATGGAGGTCATGAAACGGTGATGGAGGTGGGGATGGAGTTTAAAATCAAAACGCATGTGGGGATGAAGGCGGGGATGGAGGGCAGAATTTTGAGACGGGGCGGGGGTGGAGACCTTGTCCCTCGCATCAGCCCCGGTCTACTGTCATACCTAGGCTCATCCTTCACGACAAAGTTCAAACGCAAACCAACCCAATGTTTTGGAGAAATCTTCACATCTATTTTGGTTCTGTCACTTTTTTCAAACCATTTTCCTATCTTTTTAGTGTTTATGGAATCTCATCGAGTGTGTGGAATCCTTTTTCCCAGATCTGCTGTTGGGCTCGATAGAGATGAAGCACTTGAAACATGATAGACAGTTTGATTAGAAAGGAATGCTCGCATATTCAGAAATGAGCATTCGCATCCAGGCACATTTTCTCCTATGCACTTGCAATTGTTGAAGCGAAATGGGGGCACCATACTTGAGCCTGGATATCGTCCCTGCCCATTTTACTCCCAACTGTATGCCCTCCACTATATGTTGAAACCTCTTTAACGTTGTAACTGATTTTTACTATGAGAATAATATCTATTCTCTTTCTCTGATGCACTGTTTCTTATGAAAGAGAGTCTATTTTTATTATAAAAAAAAGAAAACATGAAACAAGCGTGACATAAATAAATAAATCTTCTTTGTGCATAAATGGTTTCATTCGAACAACAAAGTTTCATAAGAGATAAGAATTGGACAGGTTGTTGAAAAATCAAGAATTGTAATAGCGACTTGATTGATTAAAAAAATTGGCAGATGTTTTCTAGTCCAAAACCAGCTCCTAAGGGGGTGTATGTTTCATGTTGTTTCCTATGAAACATGCCCTTTTTATAAGAAAGTGACTCTCTTTCCTAAGATTTTTGAAACAAGCATTCTCATGAAAAATCTGTGGTTAGGCCTACATAGTAAATGGAGAAAAAATAACTTTGCTATCAAAATAGGTTCACACCTCTCCTAGTGAGAAAGCACTTTCCCTCTTAGGCATCCCTTTCAAGGAAAGTAGCTTCTCTTGAGTAGGAGTGCAACAAACTAATGGTTGAGCCAAAATGAAAATTCATAGCTTGCTTCTTTTACATGAATGCGTTTAAGCTCTTCCTCATTCTCTTAATTAAGGTAAGAACAAATACCATTGATATTTTGAAAATATCATGATTTTCATTGACAAATTTTCAAAAAACAATATAATGCCAAAAAATTATCACCTAAATGTCACGGTTTTATCACAACTTGAACACAATAACTTTGTTGTAATATTTTTCACATTTTTTTATCATTGTCACATATGCTTTAGATGTTTCATGTTTTATATATTGATATTTTCTGACTTTTAAAAAACAAAATTTTCAAATTAAGATTTTCCTGCAACTATTGGGCAAGCGAGGCACAAAGTAATTGACCGGACCCTCTAAAATGGAACGTCCTAAACCATATGCACCAACTCAATTCGTCAAGACCAGCTCAGGAGTATATAGGTCATTATGAATGATTGTAGGGGCAACTTGGGTAACTTAAGTTTCGCACGATAAAATCATTCCAGAGTTCTTGCTGTCATTGCTACAAAAGACCTCTGTCTTTTGTCAATTACAAATATTTCCTACATATTTTGTTTAAACCCAAAAAACTTAATTCCGGACTATACCATGCACGCGTTTTTTATTTATGGTTGTTTTCGAAAAACAGACCCCTTTTTGCCTTCTTCCGAGAATCTAGAGAGAGAGAGAGAGAGAGAGAGAGGTACGTTAACATATCGATTGCTGAGCTGCATTTTAGCACAGAACACTTGAGCCCGTCTTCAGATTCAACCCTCAGTGAAGTGAACTCCCAGGAAATAGATAGAGTCCAGTCTTTAATTCTCTCCTCTCTATAGACTCGCTTACTGCAGTCGTCACTCGTTCTCATCCTTATAAAGGTGGCCATGGAGAGAATCTGACCCCCACCTCCCCCTTGTCTTCTTTCCGCTTTTTCCTCATTAGTTTGGATGTAGAAGGCTCTCTTCTCGTTGAGACAGCCATCATCTGAAGATGGGTTTTCTTGAAGAGCCAGGATCGAGGAGAAACGAGAGGACTGAGAAATGGGTACCCATTAAAAGGTCGTCTTTTGGGAAGCCCAGGTCGAAAATGGAGAGATCTCTCAGATTCGAGAAGATTGGTTACCTGCAGTGGATCTGCTCCATGTTGGTCTTCCTCTCTGTGGTCATCCTGTTTCAGGCTTACCTCCCCACATCTGTGGTGGAGAAATCCAGTGGTCAGGTGAGTGCCGGAGGGATGAAGCAGCTGGGGGACTTGAACTTTGGGGAGGGGGTTAAGTTTGTGCCGTGGAAGGTGATGAGGAGGTTGGAAAAAGAGAAGAGGGGTGGGAGCTTGGGGGTGAGTGGGACGAGGCCGAGGATCAGGACGCCAGTTAGGAAGCCCCTGATTGCAATTGTGAGTTTTGTTTTTGTGTTTTTTTTTTCAGTATGTGTTGTCTTTTTTTTTTTTGGTTTGTAATGATGTGTTGCATGTGGGGGAGGTTTTTGGTGTAGGTGTTTGCAGATCTGTTGATGGATGATGTGCAGCTGTTGATGTTTAGCGTTTCTTCTGCCCTGCAAGAAATAGGGTACGAAATTCAGGTATTTAGAGGGATAAGAACTGTTCTTGTTCATGGTGTGTGCCAAAGTTGCTTGTGGTTGATCCATGTGAACTGAGAGTATAGGTTACATGGGAAGGGTTTTGTTTTAGTTGGTTTTCTTCTGATTGTGCAAAGTTGTTGTCTTACTATTTCATGGTCAAGTCCAAGTTGATTTTCTGTCATATTAAGGTTGATTGATGGTGTAATGGTCAAGTACAAGTTGATTCTCCCTGAAATTTGAAGTGCAATTGTTGACTGAGATTTTCCCTAAATACTACTTATTTAGAAGATCATATTTTTTGCCTTAGGGTATTTGCCCGTTGGAACTTAAAATTGAATTGTCAGGAGCTGGATGCTGCTTAGTGTCCATGAAGCTAAAGGAATTAGGCGATTACTCATCACTGTCTTGAGAGATGTAATCGACTCGTTTCCTAGACAATTATCCTGAAATTTCCTATTAAACTTTACTGGACCAGTGGCTTAGGAGCTGATGTCCTTTAGTGTGTGCAAGGTTAGAATGTATAGGTTATGCATCATCTTTTATTTGTTGAATTACAGAAACTTAATGTTAGTTTAATGTGGATACGTGTGGCATGGTATCTATTAGGGGAACTACTATACCCTTAGAACTTAACAATGAATTTCCCATCAATAACATGTGGATATATTGTGCCTATTGACACAATTTATCGGGTGATTTTCTCTGATCTTGATGGTATAATAATTAGATGTAGGTTTGAAAATGGTTTTCATTTTTGTATACACAGGCAAAAAAGATTGTAACTCCAGGTGTCAATGCTGGTCCTAGTACATGGGGGCAGGCAGCCGTGGAAATTGTGGATCTTTTACCAGATTTCTTTTGCTTTTCCCCTATTTTCCTTATTGACAAACACAAAAAGGAAATTAGAAATTGAATCCTCCAATTTAATTCCGAGCTCTTAAATTTGACTTCTTGCTATGATTCTACCAATAATAGTAGGGTAGTGTCTATACTTGCAAATCTAACAGCATGAGTTATGATTCAGGAGAATGAATAATGTACCATTTGCTAGTTTCAATCTTCTTTCCATATTCATAAATGCTTTTCAGTTGATATTGTTTAATGGTAGTTATGCTAAAGTTGGACCTCTTGCTGGTTTCAAAAAGGTGGATGGCCTCTAACTTCCAGAAAAGAAGCAAAAATTAGTAAACATCAAATATGAATTGGATTGATAGATCTTCACTTTGATATTTATTGACTGGACTATTATCTTGTCCAATTCAAGTGAGTGTAACTGACCAAAGTTAACTTGTTTCTTTATAGTAATTTTCATTGTTATTTGTTAATGGTTATACTAGATCATTGTCTGAGTGATAATGAACCAAACTAGTATTGGCACTGGTTTACGAGAACAAAACTTTTGTATAACCTTAAAGACTATTTAGAAACATACCTGAACATCTGATGAACATTGTATTCTTATATCTGATAGATATGTTACTCTTGCTGGTTCTTGCAACTGTGAAAAGCGTTGAGGTGTAGTGTAGCAACAACAAACAACAACAACAACAACAACAACAACAACAACAACAACAACAACAACAACAACAACAACAACAACAACTACGCCTTCATCCCAAAACAATTGGGGTCGGCGATATGAACCAACAAAGAAAATCATTCTGGGTCTTCCACATGAATCCTTCTCCAATCATTTCTATCCAATGCCATGTCCTCGGTGAGGTTCAAAGCATTCATATCCTTTCCTATCATCTCCATCCAAGTCTTCCTAGGCCTACCCCAACCTCTTTTAACTAATATATTTTTTCATTTCTCCATCTTTCTAACTGGAGCATCATTAGGCCTTCGCCGAATATGTCCAAATCACCGTAAACGATTCTCTCTCATCTTATCTTCAATGGGTGCAACGCCTACCTTCTTACGTATCTCCTCGTTCTGAATCTTATCTTTTATTGTATTTTCACACATCCATCTAAGCATACACATCTCAGCTACACTCATTTTTTGAATATGATGTCTCTTGGCAGCCCAACATTCCTACCATATAGTAAAGCGGGCCTAATAGTCGTCCTATAAAACTTTCCCTTCAACCGCAATGGCATTCTACGATCGCACAACACTCCAGTTGCACTTTTCCATTTCATCCACCCAACCTTTATCCTATGATTTACATCTCCATCAATTTCTCCATACTTTTGAATGATAGATCCCAAATATTTGAAACAATCATCCACCGGTATTTCTTGCTCACTAAGCTTCACTACACTCCCATCACTACTTCGTTGCTTACTAAACCGACATTCCATATATTCTGTCTTACTCTTACTCAACTTAAAACCTCTTGCTTCCAATGTCTATCTCCATAATTCTAACTTAGCATTAACCCCAACTCTAGACTCATCAATCAAAACAATATCATCAGCAAACAACATACACCACGACACATTTTCTTGAATTGATCTCGTAAGCTCATCCATCACTATAGCAAATAGGAAAGGGCTTAAAGCAGATCCTTAATGTAACCCAACCGTTGAGGTGTAGTGTAGCGCTCCACCAAAAATTGAAGCGAGGTTTAAAATGTAAGCCTCATTTTTTTAAAAAAAACTTTAAAAAATTGATGCAGTGAAGGGCACGATGAAGACTTCACGGTATTTGAATCTGAGGTGGTTGCGCTTTGCTGTCACGTGAAAATCCCCCACACAGCCACGTTAAGGGACTGTCACTGGTACGATGCGCTTTGCTGAGATGGTTGGTACGCTGCTCACGAACGTACGATGTGCAGTGATAAGAGAACAACCACCCCAAAAATGATGGTGCTGTATTGTTTCTTTTTTATTTCAATGGAATCCAAATGAACAATGAGATGAATAATAAACTGGATACCATAAAGAAAGGGAAATGAGAAACATTCAAAAAGGAGAAAACTTAATACTGACAGAAGAAGACAAAGAGGGGAATAAAAGATATGCTGAAAAGGAAAAACTATCAGAAGGAAAAAAAAAACTGCAAACAAAATAAAGAATCAAAGAACTGCAAGAAGGGAAAAGCTGCTGGAAGTTTCAACGTTCTCTGCCCTCCTCACGAAACCCTAGGCAACTTATTTAAAGGGCTTCAGTTTGGATCCGGGTCTCGGGTCCGGACCCGAACCCGAAACAATGCCTGGGTGTTGTTGGGTCTGTGATGCTTGGGCCTGCTCTGCATCAAAAATCCTTTAAAAAGTATCTAAAAATACAAATAAATAAAAAAAATGCTTTATTGATTTAGAAACAACCAATAAGAAATAGAAAATCTCAAATAAACACCAACAAATATAAGATTAACATGTAAAAATAACATTAATGTGTACATTGATCTATGTAAGTATCTAAGAAATAAAAAGTAGGCCACAAGAAAACATTAAATGGAAAGTAAATGAAAAGGTCATGTCAGATTTCATTAAAGAGTATCTGATATCTATCCAGATGCATATCAAATGAATTTGAGATTGTTACTTGAAGAGGTGAAATAGAAACATTTAAGCAATTTCCACAAAAAAACATACAGAACAAAGCAAACTTGAAATGCAACCAATATGAATAGCATGACAATTATTTAAACAACAAAATTACCTCCTCAATATAATTTTTAGAAAGGTTAGTTGGTTACATGGTTCATCCCTTGAGTTGAAAAAAAAGTTCAGAGCTATGTCACACGGACTCGGCTAGGGGGTCGACGCACCCGCGTCGACACGCCCCGACACTGGTGCGGCTTTAGACACGGGGCAGACACGGTCAACCAAGTGTCAGACTCAGTCAAGGCACTGGGGCTGAGTCCGTCCATAATTTAGACTCGGTCAACTTTGACCGAGTCTATTTTTTAGGGCAAAAAACTAAAAAAATTGATTTATATATAATATATATATATATATATATATATATATATATATAGCCAAACTGTGCAACTGCACAGTCACAGACTGTGCACAATCATATAATATAGTCGTGTCCCCTAACGGGCACAACTTTGACTGAGTCTTATTATTGTTATATATATATTTAAAAATATATATACATATATATAGTCGGGTCCTCGTGTCCAATATTTTTGAAATTGCGCCGCACCCGCACTCTTACCCGCACCCATGTGACATAGGTTCAGAGGGACAGAGCAGTGTTAATTTTTAGAAAGGTTAGCTGTCAAAACAATGTTAATTTTCAACTTGATGAACATAGTCACATATATCATCAAACAATATTATAGGTAAAATATCGCCAATTTGATAATATTGCGAGAAATAGCCTCGCTAAGATATAGCTGATTGGATGAACAATAATAAGGTTCATCGACTAACAAGAAGGACATAGCATGTGTATGTGTTGTGTGTGTGCAGTGAGAGAGGGAGAGACAAAGAGAGTGGGAGACAACGAGAGAGGGAGAAACAGAGAGAGGGAGACAATGAGAGAGAGAGAAACATAGAGAGAGGGAGAGACAGAGAGAGGGAGACTAAGAGAGGGAGAAACAGAGAGAGGGAGACAACGAGGAGGCGAGCCTCAAGCTGAGGCACGGGGGAGGCCCTAATCATTCAGGCCTCCCCCCTTATTTGGGTCAAAGCCTCCATTTGACCCAAACAAAATGAGGCACACGCCTCAGGTTGAGGCACACCTCACCATAAGGCATTCACCTCATAGCGTATGAGGGGTCCGCCTCATAGCCTATGTGGCATGCACCTCGTACGGTTTGTGCTTTTTATGTGCGCCTCAAGGTCAAAGGGGCCTCGCCTTGTGGCGAGGCGTGCTTTTTGCACCTTGAGGTGCGCTTTTAACAACACTGGTGAAAAGTTTGTATCAACTAGTGCATACATCCAAAATATCTCCTTGAAGAACTGTTTTCAACATCTAATCATTCTAGAAGGCTCTTGCTATTTTTTGTTGGGGAAGAACTCAGATTTTCAAGTGTCGTGGCTTTTATTTTTATGAAAAAAAGAAAAGAACTTGATTCTCATCAGTAAGTCATCATTTGTGAAATGGCAATTGTCAGTTTTCAGTATTTGTTCTTCATTGCTAATTGATTGCATTTTGAGAATTTACTTGATGAAAATGGTGAATGACAAGCGATTCAACAAAAGTTTTTCTTCAAAAGATAACTCGCTTTGCTTTGTGAAGCAATGCAAAGTACTAATTTGCATATGCCATAGGTTTTTACAGTTGAGGATGGTCCTGTTCATGCTATATGGAGGAACAAAGGCATTTCTGTTGGTATTTTGCAAGGAACCGACAAATCAGGAACGGCTGTAGATTGGCTCAAGTAAGTCATTGTTCTTTGGTATTATTAGAGAATTACAGATCTTTTATAAGCTAGACTTTATACATGGTATTCTTTGTTTAAGGAAAACATGAACCTTAAATGTTGTACTTGAAAGCCTTTTTCTTTTCTTCTAAAGAGGTGGATTTTGATCCTTGAAGTTATACTCTGCAAAGTCTTCCACAACAAAATTTATTTTGTTGCTTCATATGTATGCTAATGCATGATTAGTATGTCTCATGTGCAGTTTTGATGGTATTCTTATCAATTCTCTTCAGGCTAGGGGCGTTCTTGCAAAGTGAGTATGCCATTTCCTGTTGGCTGTTAAGAGAATGGGAACTTGAAAGCCTATATTTGCTGAGAAGTCATATTCTTATACATATGGTTGTCATATTCCTACCGGTTCTATTGTACTTGAGGAGTAAATGATGTTTTGCTTTCCTTAGTTACAGGAAAAAATTTCTAGCATATGCATTCATTGTGCTGGACCCAATTATCACTTTCCTATGCACTTTCTCCCAAAGATCTGTCATTGAACAAATATTGATGCTCTTTAAGGAATGAATTTCATATCTGCAACAGTTTTATGCAGGAGCCCTTCAAATCTATACCTGTGATATGGACAATCCATCATGGGGCACTATCACCTCAGTTGGCAGAGAACACACCAGACGAGAACTCTAAATTGATCAATGAGTGGAAACAAGTCTTTGTTCGAGCTACAGTTGTAATCTTTCCTGACTTTGTTTTGCCGGTAATGTAGTTTTATTGCAGGTCATCTCTTTCTCTGTTCATTAACATCTGAAGGATTTTGAGTTCTGTTGTTTGTTAGGAATCCTTGTTTATACTTTTGAAAATATTATAAACTTGGTTACTTTTCCATTTGTGCAGATGATGTATGCTGCATTCGATTCTGGAAATTACTTTGTTATCCCGGAATCATCTGGTGAATCATGGGAAGCATCGGCATTTTTGGCCCTCAACAAGGGGCATGATGTACGAGCTGAGATGGGTTACATGACTGATGATTTTGTTGTTGTCATTCTTGGGAGTCAATTTTTGTACAATGGTATTTGGTTGGAACATGCACTTGTTATGAAAGCCTTAGTGCCACTTCTTGCAGAGCTCCACACTGGTAACACTTCCAGTTCACGTCTGAAAATTGCTATTGTGAGTGGGAATTCTACAAGCACCTACAAAGTGTCGCTGCAGGTATATTTAGAAAAGTGTTTACATTATTTTGACAAATATGCAACTTTCTTTTCTTATTTGAAACTTAGCTTCACTTTGCCATTTGGATTTTAGTTGTGAAGTTACTCTGCTATTCTCGATGATTTTTTATATATGGTGAAATGATTTCAATCATGAAGGTATTTGATACTGCAGGCAATTGCTCTGAAATTAGGTTACCCGAGGGCTAATGTACGACATGTTGGCAGTGATGAAGATGTGAGCAGTTTTCTTAGCATATCTGATCTTGTAATATATGGAACATTCCGCGAAGAACAATCCTTCCCATCTTTTCTCATTCGAGCAATGTGTCTTGGAAAGCCAATTATTGCTCCCAATCTCGAAATGATCAGAAAACATGTATGTTTTATAATTTCCATTTAAAAAGCTCATATTCCTTTTTCATTGTAAATTGCTTCACAAAAGATGTATAACAGTGGAGCTGCTATGATGAAATCAGATTGATGACAGGGTCAATGGATTTCTTTTCCCGAAGGAAAATATTGGCTTGCTGACAGAGGTGCTGTTTCAAGCAGTTTCAAATGGAAAATTATCTCTTCTTGCTCAAAATGTTGCATCAAACGGCAAAAAGAATGCAACAAATTTTATGGTTGCAGAAACTGTTGAAGGCTATGCCGCAGTACTTGAAACCATTATTCAGTTGCAATCAGAAGTTGCATACCCAAAGACCGTCAAGGAGATCCCTCAGCTGGTGAAAGAGGAATGGCACTGGCAACTTGCCAATGAAGTTGACCTCAAATATTGGAAAAGAAGCTCCAGAAGTTCCAGCTTTACGGTCCTGGTTGGGGAATTCCAGAATCATAGTCATGTGGTAGGTTCTGCAGTCCCAAAAAGTGTGATAGATGAAGCATTCTCATTTACTGATTGGGAAGAACAAAACTCTATGGAGATGGCTAATGCTAGAAAGAAGAGAGAAGAAGAAGAGGTATATTGATGCCCTGGTGTTTTCCTTTTCCTGAGCCATTGTCTGGATGTAGCATTTAGCTAATCGTCATTCTTTCCTCTTGTCATTATGATCTATTAAATATTTCAGTTGAAGGACAGAACTGATCAGCCTAGAGGAACATGGGAGGAAGTCTATCGGAATGCAAAAAGAGCAGATAGAGCCAAAAATGAATTGCATGAAAGAGATGACAGGGAGCTTGAGAGGATAGGCCAGCCTTTGTGCATATATGAGCCTTACTTTGGGGAAGGTGCCTGGCCGTTTCTTCACCAGAGATCCCTTTATCGTGGGATAGGCCTGGTTAGTCTTTTGCTTGGTTTACTAAAGTTACTATGACTACTTGAGACATCAAATAGAGCGTAATTTAACTTCATCTCAAGTGGATAGCTGATTTCTACATTTTGTTATGTATGACCTAGTCCTGCAATGTAGAGTACCAGATTAGTCTCTTGGAAACTGATCTCTTTTAGTGGCAGTGTTTACACAAGCCTCAGCACATTTCCCTATCTTATTTGATGTTCCAGTTGATCCACGCATGTAGGATCAGTGTTTACATGAATACTAAAAGCTTGTTTCCACTTTCCATGCTAGTCAATTTTACAGTTGACTTAAACATGTAAAATTTTCTACTTGCATGAGCACCAAGGACTTGTGTATATGTTATTTGATGCTGCAATAAAAATCTGTAAATGTAGGATCAGTCTTTCCATTAGCATCAATATCATCTAATGCCTGCAACCTTGTCTTTTATATTGTCAACTGCTAGTGAAGTTCCTCCATAAATGCTGAATTGGATGACCTATGACACATACAAATATCCTTGTTACTAGGATCTGATATTGTAAATTGTTTAGAATGCCGATGGATGCTCATCTTTTCCATTTATGAAAGGAGGAAAATCTGTCATCTATCATTTGCTTACATAAGGGTTTTATCTGTAGAGGATGCTTGACTGGTTTGTGCTCCATCTAATTCTTTGGTTTATTCAAATGGGTGATAGTCTACCAAAGGCCGAAGGCCTGGAGCTGACGATGTAGATGGACCTTCTCGTCTTCCACTCCTGAATAGCGCTTACTACAGAGATGCACTTAGTGAATATGGAGCCTTCTTTGCTATAGCTAATAGGGTGGATCATTTACACAAGAATGCATGGATTGGCTCTCAATCTTGGAGAGCTACAGCCAAGGGGGTATGTTTTGAATCAACTTTTATGCATTGGTACTTTTGTTTTTATTTATAAGTGATACTTTCAATATCTATTACAAACCATGTGATGTTTGTGTAGAATGGGATGCTCTCTTTTTTATTTTCTTACCATGTGTATTTCAGTCCTTTGACTTAACAAGTAACTATTGAAACCTTTTAACTTGTAATTTCGGGCAGCGAGTCCTTACCATGAATGTGTGGTTTCTATTCTAATAACACCTAAAATGACAGCATAGCAAGAAGATTTAGTTTTAGAAGAGAAATTACAGTTGATTAAGGTATGGAGAACAGTCAGTATGAATAACACCATATCAGATAGAACATAATCGGTATGTATGTGAAGGGAACACTGAGTGGTCTTAAATGATATAATTTGGAATGCCTTTGGATAGGTATTGGCTCCTGCAGGCATTATCTTGTCATGAAAAAGCAAGAATCTTGCCTTTCATAATCATGTTGTTTTTGCCTTTGTTTTGTTTCTCTTGCAGCTTTGACTAAAGAATATTTCTAGCTTTTTATTTCACTTTCATGCAGAGCCTTACCATAAATCGTGTTATAATTAGTTCGATAGCACATAAAATGACTGCTTACCACTATAAAAAAATTGTTAAAGTTGATTAAATATAGCAGTCACAGTTCATTGGAGTACAAAAAAATCAGACAATATAAAATCACCATATCAGATCAAATGGAAGTGTGGTTTCCCTTCCCATGCATTCTATATCCCGGCGTGAATGATAAACTAGCAAGAATCTTGACTTGATCTATCTTTGTTCCATTTCTATTGCATGCTTTGACTAAAGAATATTTTTAACATTTTATTTCTTGCATTTCATTTGGTTTTAATTTTGTTATTGTCATATAATGTGCACGAATGTGTGTGGGTGGGTTGGCAGGGGCGGGTGAGGGGTGGGGAGAGGAATTGCATGGCAACTGGCAGGTTAATGTGTTTGTTAAATTAAACTTGAGGTTATGAATTAAAATACCATCATCCCAGAACATACAAGGAATTTGATTTTCCATGAATCAATAGATGTCTTGTGAGATGGTTATGCTTTCTTTTTGCAACTCTTATATTATAAGTTTCATTTGCTGAAAATTTGTGGATTCCTCATCTACCATTGAGGTGGCTCTTGCATTCATATCACCTATGCACACAAGGATTGTCTAGAAGAGAGCACATAAATGGAGATTGATTGACACTACGAAGAAAGAATTTTTCCTGAGCTACCATAACGGAGAAATGTTCCAACCAGGCATCTCAATATTGTTTGAGATGATATATTTCGTATAGTATTTGATCAGCCGATAATAAAAAGACACTCTGAGTGCAATAAGTTACTAGGTTGTGTCATATAATATTTTCTCATGGAGATCATGAGGTCGTGTATTTTTACCATCCATCTGAGCGATACTCCTTTTTTAGTATCAATGTAGTTGTAAGAGACCAAACAATAAGTTACTAGGTTGTGTCATATAATATTTTCTCATGGAGATAATGAGGTCGTGTATTTTTACCATCCATCTGAGCGATACTCCTTTTTTAGTATCAATGTAGTTGTAAGAGACCAAACAACAGTCTCCTTCACTGCTGATTAGAGGCTCTTGTAGTTCCAATACTGTATTTACAACCATATGAATTGGCTTGTAATTAATCCTTTTATTGCTTAACAGTTGCTCTGTTGGACTTAAACCATGACTAGTTGATGTGAGTTGTTTCCATTTATTGCACTTACCCTTAGTAGAAGGTGTTTGAGATGCATATCTTATATCCTTTTTATGTTTATGGTGTTTGTTCAGAACTGATTATGACTGATGAAGTTAATTTTTTGTTGTGTACTTCAATTCTGCCGTAAGAAATATAAAATCAAATTGTGAACCAGCCAAAAAAATAAGAAAGATCATGATGTCAAAAACAATGAATGAATTGTTTTTTTTCTTTCATTTTGATGAATTATATCTTTTGATTAACGTTATCATATGGTATTTGGAACCTTTTGCTGACATCCGATCATCACCTCAAATAGGCTTCCTTATCTGAGACCGCTGAAGGTGCACTATTAGAGGCAATTCAAACTCATAGACATGGGGATGCTCTCTATTTCTGGGCCAGATTGGATGAGGATTCAAGAAATCCAGCTCAACTGGATTTCTGGTCTTTCTGTGATGCTGTAAATGCTGGAAATTGCAGGTACCATTTACTTGCAAAGTTTTTATGCAGCGTTCTGGAATTCTTGATCAATATATGGTATTATTTAAAATGAGCAGGCCATAGATTTATATGTAAAGTGATGAGGGCATCCTCAACCTTTATGTGAGCCAGTATTATATCCATAACCAATGGAACATTTTTCTTTTTTTTTTCTTTTTTCGGGGGGGGGGGGGGAGAGAGAGATAAGCAGGAGCAGATGGAAAACTTGAGAAAGCAACATTACCTGCAACTAAAACCTTTTGCATAAACCTGGGAACTCCATTTTGAGAGAATATAATGTCTTCTGATTTCATCTCTTCATTATTAACAAACTGTGAATTCTCTCTCCTATTCTTTTTGGTCCATGTCCATCTTATAAAATGAAATTCACTGGATATCAAGTGGGCATTGTGACATTTCTGTGGAAATTCATTAAGAAAATTCCGAGTTACATTGAGCTTGGATGTTTACCTTTCATTTCATGCGTGCCACTCAGAATCACTTTGTTTACAAGGGTTACTTTGAGAAAGCTTCTTTTTTTATGACGATGAACCCTTGCTGAAAACCGGGTCACTTAATAGGCCGCTCCCTGCGAGGTAAACCCCGGGTGGGGTCACCGACTCCCTAGCCCTTATGGAGCCCACCAGTTAAAGGGTCCCACACATCTGGTGGGAATCAAACCTGGGACAAAGGGGTTAGCACCTTCTCTCTAGTCACACGCTTGAGGAAAATAATACATGCTTTTATTTCAGATTGGTGAAAGTTTATCTGACCATGCTTTCTGTGACAACTTATATTTCTTAGGTTTGCAGTTTCTCAAGCACTTAAAAGGATGTATGGTGTGCGGAAGGATTTTGATTCTTTGCCGCCCATGCCTGGTGATGGTGGTACTTGGTCTGTGATGCATAGTTGGGCTTTGCCAACAAGGTCATTTCTTGAAATGGTAATGTTTGCAAGGTGAGAGACATGGGCATTTGCACTTCTCCCCACGAAGTATGATTTTTGCATGCATGCAGTTGCCTTAACTGTCTATTCCCTCTGTCTAGTTTTTCTTGTTGACATATTCATTGTGCTAAAGATGTGAATCATTGACAGGATGTTTGTAAATGCATTGGATGCAGAGATATATGATGAGCACCACAAAACCATGCAATGCTATTTGAGTACAAAAAAGGTACTTTATTTATTTGAATTGAGTGAATTCTTGTATGTGGGATATTTGCAGTGATTATTTCCTTTATCTACTTGTTACAAACTATGCTTGACAGCCATAATTTTTTCCCCTATTGGTGCATGTTGTGTAATTAGCTGTTTTGGTTGATGTTTTGTCACTTTTTACTATAGTTCTTCTTAGACATGATAATTCAGACTGGCCTTCTCTCTCTTGTTTCAGTACTTCATGTCCTTTTGATTCCTGTTTCATTATCTGCTAACATTGATTTAACTTGAAGTATGTGGTAACCTTTGTCTCTGTAATGAGGAGAAACCACCATTATGGTTTGGATAACCTATTACAGGCCGAGGGATGCCACGTTGACCATGGCCCTCTTTCGGTATTTATGGTGTGAAACTCTATGAGGATTCCCCTCTTGTTGACCGGGGATGGTGTCCTGTTGACTTCGACCTTGTGGCGAGGTACACAACCCCCGGGTATCAAACATACAACGTCCTTCAACTTAAACTCCTTAAGCAGAGAGAGAGAGAGAGAGAGAGAGAGAGAGAGAGAGAGAGAGAGAGAGAGAGAGAGAGAGAGAGAGAGAGACTCCAACCAAAGGAATGTCCAAATTCTATGACCAATAATGCTCAGATGGCTCCTGTTATAAAAGAAGATAAAACCATATGGAGCCACTTGGACAAATGGTTTAGAGTTTCTCTTGTTTCTTTCTTGCTCTTTGTAGCTTTAAGTAAAATCACTTTTATTGTTCACATGCAAGTCTCATCTGGTCATAGGCTGTGCAAAAGACTCCCGCACACACACACACACAAATGTCTTTCAACGCGCCCCCACGCTCATTCTAATTGCTTTCTGTAGGACCGGCATTGCTATTCACGCTTACTTGAGCTAGGTGTTAATATCTGGGCGTATCATAGTGCAAGGCGGATGATTTATGTAAACCCACAAACTGGAGCCATGCAAGAGCAACATGGATTAAGAAGTAGAAGAGGCAGAATGTGGATCAGATGGTTCACTTTTTCCACACTTAAAACCATGGATGAAGAATTGGCAGAGGAGTCTGATTCTGATAATCCGAACCAGAGGTGGTTGTGGCCCTTGACCGGCGAAGTCTTTTGGCAAGGCATATATGAGAGGGAACGGAATATGCGGCACCAACAGAAGGCTGAAAGGAAACAGAAAAGCAAGGATAAGATTAGAAGGATTAGAAACAGACAGCATCAGAAAACGCTCGGGAAATACATCAAGCCACCTGAGGAGGTGGCGAACACAGTGGGGTAATCAATGTTGCAATTCCGGCAGCTGGTTGTGAAAATTTCAGTGACACCAAGGCGATTCTGGCAAGTCACGGGTATTATTTCATTCTCTCTCCGTCATTTGGAAAGGGTGCATGATGATTATGATTGAATTTCTCAATTTTTTTGTATGCGCATGATGTTCATGGAATGAAGAGAGATTGTAATGTTGGTTCTGCATCCTTGTATGCGCATGATGTTCATGGAATGAAGAGAGATTGTAATTCTTTTGTTTCATATTCTCTGTTTCTAGCAAATGCTCCAGCTTGGGGATGGAATCACCATAGTGAGCCAACTCTCATTATCACAGTATCATCATCTTTAAATGTCATTAAATCATGATCGTCATCATTGTTTCCATCATGATAATCGTATCTTTCATACAATGCCATCATGACATGGTGTCCCATCATCATTGGTATCTTTGTAATCTTTATCTTTCATGCAGTGCCATAATCAGTTACATCACATGATATCCTCCCATAATCCATGGTAAATATAAAACTGAGCTATCAAACCAAATTTGAAGGCACAAGCTTAGCCAAATGTACGACAAAGTTTAGCCTGCTGAATCGAAATGCGTGTTAACTCCTGGTACTTGGTTTAATCCATACCACTCATTTGCTTGGCTTGGCTAAGATTCTTAGCTAGTTCATCTGTGTTATCAAACTTGGATCGAATCAGCCCCTTTTTTATTGCCCCCCCCCCCCTTACTGAACTGGCCGATATATATAATTATTTTTTCTTTATACTAGTAATGTGCTAGTGCGATGCACTAAAAAACAAAGGATTTAGCTGCACAACAAAGAATATGGACCCCAGATTTACCTGCCACATAGAATTAGTATTTGACATGAATCCAGAGCGAAATCCAAAAACACAAAAGCTAGAAGGTGAGCAAGAGATTAGTCTCTGGTGAGAGAACATTTTTGTCCTTTACTCGAAACATCGTTTTATGGCGCTAATGGTGGAAAAGGGTACTTAAGTCTTTGCAAATGCACCAGACTCCGATGCTAAGTGATGCTGACACACACGGAGAAATGAGCCCCACGTGCTTACATACGTGACACTCATTCAGACTTGAGAACACGCACCTGCGTGTTCCGGGGGGAACATATAACCTGCTTCGCATAGAGCCCATCCAAGTGATGGGCATCTTATTCGTATAGGTTTGGATGCCGTTCATCTTGAGATCAATGACATCCAGTGGTATTACCGTTGGAGCACATTCTGACCTGAACAACTAAGTATTTTTTCAGAAACAATCAAAAGATACTCTTATATTAACTCTTTTGAAGAGAGAGTCTGTGTCACGCAATTACTGTTATATTAACTCTTTTGAAGAGAAAGAGAGAGTCACACTCGCATCCATAGGGGATCTCAAATCTGAGAGAGAGAGAGAGAGAGAGAGAGAGAGAGAGAGAGAGAGAGAGAGAGAGAGAGAGAACTGTTTTTTCATTACATGAAGAAGATAAAAAAATTAATTTTAAAGACTAGTAATGTGCTCGTGCAATGCACGAAAAAAAAAATTCAGAGAGAGCCAGGATAAGATTTTACTTCAAAGGGAGGGATTGGCCCTGAGCTCGGATTATATCCGAGTAATCTGACCCCATACATCCCCGATCTGATTTGTTCCCAAGCATGTTAACCCATATCAGTCCACCAATTTCAAGCATATGCGGACTTGAACCCAGACCGGAGCCAAATTGGTGGGGTCTGGTGCTCAGATTTAGACCCTCAAAAAACAGGTTTATTTAAAGCCAAAACTACTGTTTATAGCCAACCTGTGCCACCAATTTATTTGATCAGGTTCAGGTATGTTTTTCATACACTGTCTAAAACGGGTCTGACAAAACTCAATAAGAATTCAAACTGAACGATAATAAAAGAGTAGTAGTTTGAAAGAGTTTTTTTTTTTTAAGTGAAAACTTTTATTTTCTTTGAAAGTATAATAAGGCTCTGTTTGGGAACCCTGTTGGAGGGAGTTGCAAGGAGTCCAGAGAAGTACAACTGAAATGGATTTGAGAGGAGTTGTTGACTCCCTCTTTTGTTTGGAAGCATAAACAACTCCTTCGAAGATTCGGGCTTGCAACTATTCCTGATTCCTCATCATGTTTGGAACCTGTAGCGTGGTATTTGAGTAGCAAAGTAAATAAAAGTTACATCATATTTAACTGCATCATTGACATTTTATTTTTTTTGACAAACAAGTAATATTTAAATTAAACATAAGTATTAATTAAACCCATTACACTATTTTAAAATATGCCCAAAAGTACGAAGATAAAAATAAAAGTCCATTACAATGAAGTATAATCAAGCTAGAGATATGATTACAATATGAGTACAAGAACTTATATAGAACAGAATTTATGGTATGTAAATTTACAAAAAATGTGTTTGAAATACCCAGTAGTTATCATATTTCTAGTCACTATCTATGTATACTAGGTGAATGTAATATTAGTATAAACGATTTCAAAGGTGAAGAATGACAGCATTTTTGTAATATTTTTATTTTTACATTTAATTTTTTTTAGAGAGAATTCATTTGAATAGAGAATCCACTAAGGAACTACATGGATATAGCACATGCGGGAATGGTCAGGTGGTTAGGTTTAGCACCATAATGTTCGGGGGCCCTTGACATCATGAGTTCAAATCCTTTTGGAATGAAGTGGTACAGATTACATGGTATGGCCAGTCCATTCTTCTGAAGAGGGCCGATCAGGCAACAAGGCCCTTTTGTAACTTTTATTATTTACAAAACTAAAATCAGGTGACATGCCAAATCACCATTAATCTTTAGTGTTTTGGCATTCATACTATTAGCAGGCAGGAATTGAACCGGGAACAGAATAGGCTCAACCATATTTCTTCCAAACCTACCCAACTCAATTCAATTGAACTTGTAACATCAACTGAATACATGTAATAGAATAAAGAAAAATAAATGAAGCACATGCAGATATCCTGTTGGATCGAGAGCACAGCGGAAGCTATCAATCAACAAGCCACGGAGATTGGTGAGCAATATGCTTCTCAGCTGAAAATCGACATGGTCGTCCTTAAGGTTTTTTTCATATGTTTTTTACTCTCTGATTTGTTGTCTATCCTTAGAGATTTCATCTCCTTATTAACATGAGATACACCACCCTTATAAGTCGTTGCCTAAACGGCCCACTTCAAAATGAAGATCTTACCTTATATAATCTGACCACGTTGGGATGCTTCAACAACTTCAACGTCCAAATTTCTCTCCTCAGGCATAAGAAAACTCCAAAATCAAGGCTACCCTGCACCAAAAACTTGCAGAAAAATGAAATCACACTTACAAAAATAAAAAAAATCAAAAAAATCAAAATGACATTATGATGAAGTAATAACCTTTATTTTGACGTCCATTCAAGCAAGCAAGCTTAATACCTAAATTGTATATTGATGTCAAAGCTTCAATAAAGTATGACTTATAAATAATCTGTGTGTCTAAAACATAGTGTTTAGGCCGTGGTATTTTTTTTTTTGGATTTATAACTCGAAGAAACTGCACCGGGCATGGAGACCTGCTCACGCTCAACCTGTCATAGGTACGGTTGTCGTGCAGGGAGCGTAAAACTCCGAAGCTAGGACCCTACCCCAGGGCCTATGCTATACATTGGCTTGCGCAGAGGGGCGACACCAATGAGAATTGACCTTGACTGCCCGTCTAGCAGCCAAGGCCCCACTCCCCCTTGAGGCTAAATAGACACTTGAATCCATTTTAGATGAAAAAATGGTATTCAGAAACTCAAGAAATTATGAAAATTGCAGGCTATGGTTGAAAGGTTTTAAAGAGTCTATTAATTTGGCTTTTAAGTTCAGTAATTCAAAGTTTAAGTACTAAAGAAATAAGAGCCAAGTATGAGTAGAAATAAACCATAAATGCTATTGATGGTAGGGGTGCAAGCAGATCAGGTATGAAGAACCATATCGTTTTTTGTATCTTCATAATGGGCCAATTGAGTCCAAAATTTGAAACCATTTAAGAAATGAGTCGGTTCTTGAGTATGTACTTTGACCATGTTTTGTATCTTGCCAAATTGGTTCTTTTATATATACACTACACAGACCAACTTGAACTAAAGCCCACCTTCTATTATTTGAACCAACCCAAACGACATGCACCCAGCTGTATATTATATCCAGATCCATTTTGCGCACCTCAACCTACAACAACCTGGATCACTTCATGCTGAACTGCCAATAGGTGCGATCCATTTTCATGTGTGATCCATTTTCATCCCTAATTGATGGGTTTGGCGAAGCTTGAGCTAGTCCTCTAGACGAATCAAGGAGAAAAAGATCTAGAGGGCATGGTGTTTAGCCTTGTGAGTCATATGGAAGATTCAAAATGATCAAACTTTTTTTAGGAGAAGGGTCTTAATTCTCATCAGATAGTGAGGGACGTGATGAGAGGAGTTTGAGAACAGGTGATGAGGAAACTCAGCAGTCAAATGGAGAAGCCTTGATTCGTGGGAACCGCGATGAGGGGTGAATTAAGGTCAACATGGTAAGCATCTATCATTGGGGGTGATGCAAACCAAAAGCTCGATTAGCGAAGAAATGCTTAAGTTACGCTACTCCTACCAAAGCATGATTAATGAAAATAAGCAAATAATGAATGCATAAAATAAAATAAAATAAAATACTTATAATCTCAATCATCCACCCCTCAAAATCCCATATATAACAAGTATTTATAAGAGAAAAAGAAAACTCTACCTCTCTGCGATGGATCTTAGATAAGATCTGAATACGAAAGCAAACCCAAAACATAAATTCAAATCTTAACTACTAACTATGGATCTAATTAGATTCGAGAACTTAATCCCATCACTCGCTCTTTTTCTTCTTCTTGTTTATTGGACTTGGATCCGACTTCGGATCCTCAACTGCATCATCCTCCTCAAGTTGAAAAAGATTCGACTTTGGCGAATCGTAGGTTATAGTATCATTATTACAAAGCATGAGGCCACATAAGAGATCATCTCCATGAAAATAGATTGTCTCCAACTGCACACACTTGAAATTGTCAAACATTGGGGTGCCAAGTGTCAAACTCCATCACATCGAAAGCATCTTTGCCCATTCTCAATGTCCCACGTACGAGAACAACAAGGTGTCTGCTTGGAGTCCTTCTGAGTGGGGGGGGGGGGGGCTTAGCATAATGTTGGTCCAAATTCGCTCCCTGGGTTAGACTGAGAAAACAATGATCCACACAAATCGCTTTTTTGCCTTAAGCTTTGCCTTAATAGACATCACATATTGAGTTGCTTGATCCACAATCGAAACCGCAAGACAAATCATCTCATTATAAATGGAAGAATGAAGGTTGGTGATGTACATGGTAACTTGTTGGTCTGCGATCTTCTGAAGTAGACTATGAAGATTCAGGTGATAGAATTTTGCGATGTATTCGACCATGGACTTTGAACCCTGTGAGAGTAAAAGGCACTGACGATAACTTGGCTTTCATGACTCACTGCATCTCAGTTCACGTCTCGACAAGCCTTACCCCCCTGACCCTCACGAATCTGGTGCAAATCTGTCCATCATAACACTGCAAATCTTTGTAGGTGGGTTGCGACAAGTGCAACTTGATGATGCTTCGAAACCTGCTAAGAAGGGAAGCGGATCAGGTCATGCTGAACATGAGCATTTTTGCTCATGCTGACATCATGGTCATCCGATCTGAATCACCTTGAACTGTGTGCCTAGGTAGAGCCCTCTCTGGCGGACAATGGTACTTGCGCATGTTGCCCAAACTGAGTACCTAGTGAAGCGGGTTTGTAGTTTTGGTCCCTAAAGCGGATATGAGTTCTGATAAGGTCTAATAATGGGGTTTGGATTGTATTAGGTAGACCTAGGTGGGAGATAATTAGGATACATGGGTGGTGTTGGACAGGTTGATTTTGGGTTTGGGTGAAGTTTTTGCTCACGAATCAAATTGGGTGGCCAAGATATCAGGTTTGGTAAGAATTTAATTGAATCACGAGCAAATCAGGAGGATATTGAGTCGTCAGACCCAGATTGGTATAAGTTCGATATTGGATCAAGCTTTGAGGGCAAAAGGCTTGACTAAGACTCGATCCATATCCAAGATTATGCCAGGTTTGGTTTTAACTTAGTCCAAATTGGAATTGGGGCTCTGTCCAAGTCTGATTAGGTTTAAATATTCATATTTGGACCAAAAATAGGTGGTGGGGTCCAACCCAGTGGACCTGGATATTGAGAAGTGCCAACTAAGTTAGAAACCTGCACCCTAAGGCCTAAAACCAGTGTGTTTTGCGTTGAACTCGAGTCCAGAACACATGAAACCAAGTTTTGGAGCTCAAAACCGGCCTCAAACCCAGTTTGGGTTGAACCGGTTCTCCCCCTAGAACCATCAGGTGAGAGTCCATCCGTGTTGAGAGACCACAGGAGGAGCTCACCACCCGTCTGGACAGAGGGTGAGGCTACTCTTGCCGATGGTAGGAGAGAGTCTGTCAGTAGTGGGTAGGGATCTACCCAGTCAACACAGTCTAGCGGTTGATGCCATGTGAGGTACCCTCTTTCTACTTGGTAGGGTTTGAAAGCGAAGAGGGGCAGTGAGCCAAGGCTCATCGTCAGTGGTTCCTAATAGGAGGAGGGGGTTCTGCTGACCTCCCTTTCTCGACACTGGATAGTGGAAAAGTGGGTGGTCGAGGGAAACATCCTCCTCTACCTGAAACTGTTGAGAGAAGAGGGGGTCAGGACAATGACCCAATCACTTAGGTTGATTAGGCATGCAGGCTCATCCCAAACCCTCCTTTGATGAGTGTAAACAACAATGGTTTAGTGATGATCGATGTTGGCTCATCGAAGGCGGTGGTTGTTGAGTGTTACCAAGGATCAACTGTTGGACATATGGATCGGGTCCAACCCACTAAGTGACCCGATTTGACATTAAAAACTTAGTGGGGTAGTGGGCGTAATAGTGGAAGACAGTTATTGTCATAAAGAAGGAGGTTACGTGAATGTGAAATGTCCACATTCACTGTACCTCCATTCCCTCTTCCACTATATAAAGGGGTGGTTGGCTGCAATGAATGATAAGAAACCATTGCCATACAGTAATAGCCTTAGCCTAGTCCACATTCGGTTCAATGGTTTCAGGGTCCTGCTTACTATCGACCTAAGGCCTGGGCTCATCGTGGGGGTCGACCAGATGAGAAGAACGCCGAGCACCCACACACACACTTTATGGCGTCTTCAGGTACGCTTTCTATGTATGTTGAAGCAAGAAACACTAACATTGGGTTATAGGCCCACACTTGTCATTTCACTCTCCTCACACTTGACATTCCACTCAAACTTTACGTCTTTCTTAGTGAGCTTTGTCATTGGAGCTGCTAATACGAAAAATCCTTTCACGAATCGCTAGTAGTACCCTGCTAATCCCAATAAACTATGAATCTCGATAGGATTCTTGGGTCAAGACCAATTGGTGATTGCTTCAATTTTCGTAGGGTCTACTATAATTTCATCTTTAGAAACAATATATCCAAGGAAGGACACTTGTTCAAACCAAAAAACATACTTAAAGAATTTGACATAGAGTTGATATTCTCTAAGTGTCTGCAAGACTATCCTCAAGTGTTCTTCGTGCTGCTCTCTCGTGGTGTAAAAGATAAGAATGCCATCAACAAATACCAGCACAAACTTATCCAAATATGATCTAAAAACTCTATTCATCATATCCATGAAGGTTGTTGGTGCATTAGTCAGACCAAAAGGCATGACCAAGAATTTATAATGGCCATATCTTGATCTGAATGTAGTCTTAGCTACATATTCTTTCTTAATTTTTAGCTGATGATAACCCGATCTCAGATCTAACTTCGAGAAACATGCAACTCCTTAAAGTTGATCGAACAAATTATCAATCTGTAGCAATGGATATTTATTCTTGATGGTCACTGCATTCAACTATCAATGATCTATGCACATTCGCAGTAATCCATCATTCTTCTTAACGAACAAAATTGGATCACTCCAAGGAGATACTGACGGTCAAATAAAACATTTCTCTAGTAACTCTTACCGTTGCTCCTTAAGTTCCTTAAGTTTTGCAAGTCCCATCCTATATGGAGCCTTCAAAATGAGTGTTGTTCTCGAAACTAAATCAATTTGAAACTCAATTTCTTGATTGGGAGGAAGACTTGAAAGCACTTCTTGAAAAATATCATCATATTCCTGAACTATATCCATGTCAGATATGCTGAGGTCTTCTATCTCTTCAGTCTTCATGTAGGCCAAAAATCTCATGCATCCCTTTTGAATATATTTATTGACCTTTAGACAAGATATGATCGTTGGTTTCGGTAGTTTTCTAACACTCTGATATAAGAAAGTTAGAGTCTAAGGGTTTTGAAAATTGATAATCTTTATTCTACAATCAATGGTGGCATGATGATCCGACAACCAATCTATGCCAAGAACGACATTTATGTCCTTAAAATCGAGTTGCAGTAAGTTCACAAGCAACTCACGATTTTCTATATTCACTATACAGTTGATATATACCGTGTCCATAATGGTGGACTCGTCTACAGGTGTTTCTATCAAGTAAAAAATACTTAATCGTGAATGTGCAACAAGCAACTGTTCCCCAAAAGTTAAAGTTGTGAAACTTTGCGTAGCTCCAAAGTCAAACAATACATATGCAGGAATATCAGAAATAGAAAGTATACCTTCCACCACTTAAGGACTAGCCAGAGCTTCTTGAAGAGCAGTCGCGTAAGGCCGTCCTGGTACCATGGGCTTCTGCTTCAGGGGTGTGCCATTCCTTCGATCCAGTTGGGAGCAGTCATTGGCATAGTGGCCCATCTATTGGCAGTTGAAGCACCTCATATTCCTTAATTCACACTTGCCCTCGTGCCTCTAGAGACCACAAGTCCTGCATATGTTGTCTGATTGGGCTAACTTCTGGATCTTTTGCCTCTTCACTTGTGATCTTCCCACATTTTATGTTTGCTTACCCTGGTTCTGACCAGGGGTTTGACCTCCATACTATCTCTTATTTTTCTGCTAGAATCTTTTCCTATACTGAAATTTTCTTTGCGAAGACTCTGTCACACCGCCACCATTGTGTTGGGTCTTATTTTTAGTCTTCGACTTTTCCTTTTCTTGGGGCTTCTCTTTCGTCCTCATCTCCCAAAACTCGTATCTAGAGGCGTAGTCCACGAGTCGATTATATTTCTTTATCTGTTGTGGTCCGACCAACCTCAGAATTTTGGGTCTCAAGCCCCTCTCAAAATGTCTATACTTCTCTTTCTCATTTGCCACCAAGGACTTGGCAAAAAGAGAAAGAGAGTTGAAACAAGTTGTATACTGGGCTACAGTCATATCGCCCTGCTACAACTTTCTGAATTTCTCTTCTTTTTTCACTCTCTGACACTTCAAAAAGAATTGCTTGTAGAATCTTCTTACGGAGGTTGATAAAGGCAGATACATATCTTGCTCCAAGGTGTCCATGATGGATCTCCACCAGTGCTCTACATCGCTGGTCAAATTTGACATGACTATCCACACTCTCTAATCTTCTAGACATTGTATGACATCCAAGGCCTTCTCCACTTGCATTAGCCAATTTTCTACTGCGATACTATCAGGAGCGCCATCGAAAAATGGATGTTGCATGTTTTTGAACCTCTCAGCCCAAGAGGTGATACCAGAAATAACTGTTTGAGGCTAACTCTACTGAGCTCGAGTCGCTTGCAAGAGTTTGTATAAGATTTGATTCGTGGTGAACTCGAGAGGTATCTTCATTCTTTCCCCTATTGAGCTTTCTGCTGGCGATCCTTGTGGGATCTCCATACTATGTCCCTCATCCCCACGAGCAACCTGATTTTCAGGGGCACCAACAGACAAAGGCGTTCGATGCTCTTGAGCATCCTCCATTGTGAGGGGTGATAAAGGCGCTCTCCGGGAAGGCTCAACAATGCACTCTCCATTCCCAATTGTTGTGTCGAGCCGACGCATCTCTCGCCTAGCGACCACAATGTTCTTAGATAGATAGGACGTTCTCCTATGCGTGGCCATATATGTTGCATTGAAATTATCACGTAATGAGATTATTATTTAGTTTGATTATACTCGTGAAATTTCAATACGTGCAAATGATTACGATATTAGTAAAAAATATCTTATTTTATTTCATCAATCAATCTAATACATATGAAAGAAACATTACTAACAAGCAAAAAAAAAATAATGCAAGACAAGAAAGTAGAACTAGACTAAATAAACTAATTATTTCTAATGTTTCGTCATGTCACTCTTCAATCCACCCGAAACATGGTCATTTCCTTGAACTCCTTCATACTTGATGAGGGTGACTCGCAGGAGGAACATTCATGTCATACTGAGGCGAAGTAGGAGTATAAGTAGGTGTGGAAGGAGTGTGGGTAGGGGAGGCAGGAGTGTAGATAGGTGAGACATGATCATCAGTGGGGTTTTCATTCTCGCCTCCTTCCTCCAAACTCCTCGAGGCTGCCTGTCGGTGCCCTAATCCTGGGCCGCTCCTGTTTGCTTCAGCAGTCTGCCATGCTGCTTACAGGACCTGAATCGTCGCACTCCTAGTTTCTTCAAAAAGGAACTCTCCCACTAGATGTAAAGCTCCTCAATTGGATGCACTCATTGCAGCTGAATAACTAGCTTGAGACATATGTCGTCCCTGTGCACTGGTCATACGAGAGGCTCCTCGAAACACAAAGTTTGCGCTAGGAGATGCTCTTCTTGCGACTCCTCTTTGAGCCGCCATCCAATCTCCCCACATCCGAGCACATACTGACCGAGCTCTCTAGTGAGTTCCTCGCTCGTAAGACTATCTGCTTAGATCCAACCCTGTTTGCTTGGATTCAGATCCATTACTTATCTGGATCCAGAACAATCCGACTGGATCCAGAATGGTCTGACTGGGTCCTTACACTCTGACTGGATCCAAAACTGTTTGACTGGATCCAAAATAGTCTGATTGGATTCAGAACATTTTGACTGGATCTAGAATAATCTGTTCTAGACCCAGTTCTGATAAGGATCCAGGACTGATCCAATCAGATCCAGAACAGTCAGTATGGATCTAGAACAGGTCCAGATCAAACTGGATCTAAACTGAAAACCCAGATCCAGTTAGATCGAACCAGTTCGGCCTGACTCAAGTTTATCCAACTGGTTCGACTGAGACCTGATTCAGTCTGAATCGGTTCTTCGTGAATCGGTTTGATCCGAACCGGTTTAGTTCAGATCGGTCCGGTCTGAACTAACCCATATAAACCGGTTTGACTAGACTCGGTTTGGTCTGAACCGGTTTAACCCAAACTGGTTCAACCAAAAAATTTCTTTCTTTTTTTTTCACTTGCTTGATTCGGTCTGGGTGAGACCCAGACAGACTCGGTTCGGTCTGCGTCGCACCCAGGTCGATTCGACCTTTTTTTTTTTTTGGCCTCGGTCTGGGTCGCGCCCAGACCTACTGGGCTTTACAAAAAAAAAGGGGGACCAAAAGGGCAAAGCCCTTTTCGGTTGCAGAGAGGGGGCGGCCATTTAGTCGGCCCTCTCCCCTTCTCTCTTTTAAGCACGGGCCAGTCGACCACGACAAAGGCATCGACTACCGACATTGGTCGGTCGGTTGACCCTCTCTCTCTCTCTTTCCCGCACTCTTTCTGTATTTTTTTTCTTTGATTAACCGAAACTCGTCGGCAGTCATGGCTGCCAGCCCTCTTTGTCCGAAACAGAAACAAAGAAGAAGAAAATGAAGAAGGGGAAGAGAAGGAGGTGCTCACCTAGTTGCCGTCGTCGTCATCGCCATCGCCGATAAGTTCCCTTCCCTCACCCTCTCTTCTGCTCTCTCTCTCTCTTTGTCTCTTCTTTTGTCGCTCATTGGGATGCGGTGGAGGGAGGCTGCGTGAGGGCACGCAGGGTGAGGATAAGCCTCACCCTTGCGGATTTTTTTTTTTTGGGGGGGGGGGGTGAGGTTTATCCCTACCCCCTCTGGAAACATAGCTTCTCTTTTGGGGAAACCGTTGTTTTTTTTTTTATACTTATCCCTTCCTGCGACTTCGCCGGAGGGAGTTACATCAACTGAATTTATAAGTGAGACCACAGTCTTGCATTTTCTCCATTAATCTGATATTCGCTGAGTGCTTCCAACATTATCAGATGATGGTGTGAAAGTTTTTGCAGGTTGTATCCAACTGTAAAGCTCTTGCCAACCGTTTGATGGAATCGGGGTAAAAACTGGCCTCTGGTGGAACAGATAAAACTGGTCTCTGGTGGAACAGATAATCACCTTGTGTTAGTGGACCTCAGGCCTATGGTAAGTCAATTGTTCAACACTTCCTTTTTCTTTTACCCCCACATGGATGTTGGTTGATTGTGTTTTCTCACTTGAACATGCATAACGCTTTAACAGAAAGAATCTATAGGTATTTGGTAAAAGAAAGATGAGTATCTGAAAACAATAGAGTTTGATTCCTTTTGCCAAAATGACAACCAGAAAATGCTACCAATTTTGATCTTTGTTTCTTTTGATAACGGGGAGAAACCACCATTATGGTTTGGACGTCTCATTACGAGCCAAAAGGTGGCACCTTGACCATTGCCCTGTTTCAGTGTCCTCAATGTAAAACTCCACAAGTACTCCCCTCGCCCAGCAGGGATGGTTTCTCATTGGCTTTGACCTTGGGGTAAGAGATGCACACCCTTGGTATTGAACCCACGATGTCATTCAACAAGAATGCCTTTAGCCGACCCACCTAGCCAGGTGTATGGGGCCCTCGTGGGCTCCAATGTTGATCTTTACAAAGTATCTGGAATAAATAAGTGCGCTTAGTAATCTAGAAACTCAATTCTGAACAGTGACCAACTTTGAAATTTCAAATTTTTAGACAGGAAATGCCCTCAAGACTCGAGCAGCCAAGGCCCCTTTCAATTAATTAGGTTTGTTTGTAAGGTGCGATTTGTATACTTAATTCAGGCCTTCTTTTTTGTATGGTGATTATTTTCACCAATTTCATTTTCTCTGGTTATTATTCTGTTCTTTTGACATGAAGGCCTAACTAGCCAGTTTCCATTGCCTGGCGTTTAGGAATAGTGCCTCCTTTGCCTTACAAAGTATTCTATCGTAGAGAGAGAGAGAGAGAGAGAGAGAGAGAGCTCTGCTGTTAGCAGTGAAATGCTTAAAAGGGCAAGGAAATTATAGCTGATTTCTCTCGAGGGAAATTCGATTTATGTTTTTGTTTTGCTTGCATTTTTATCAGCAAATCATTGGTCGAAGTTAATAAATGACATTAGGAAAATATGTAAGTTATAAAAATAAAGAATATCACCTTGTGTTGGGACGTTGCAAGTTCGAATCCCAATGGTATATGGTTGTATAACTGATAGGGGTCTGCCTAACCTCAGCTTTCTCTGTCAAACAAAAAAAAAACATAAATATCCCGATAAAACCGGGATATTATGTGTTCTAACAAGGCCAACGACCAGGCAGGAGTGGCAACTTCATTTATCGAGTGATGTCAGTCCAGCTATGGTGAGTTTTTTTTTTTTTTTATAGTCCACCCCCCTCTCCCCCCGCCAATTATTGACCATACATTGGCTGGCCTCTGGCTGGTAAAATGCATGAGGTCCCCCTTGCCCACCCACCAGGGAGTACACCAAGCTTCGACCTTGCGACAAGGGATGCCATTCCGTGGGGTCCCAGAATTGATTCCCATGTGAAAAAGAGGGAAAAGAAAGGCACTGTACAGTCCATGAGGGCGAACAGATATGGACAATGGGGTGGGTCCCTTGACTCCTCACGTTCCGCTTCATCAGTTTCCGGATATCACCAATTGGTGTACCCATTTGAGTTTGGATGTTAAACATTCGCAATTTAAATTTGGATTCGAATCTAAAACTAATACTCAATATGACCCGTCAATCAGATCTGGAGTCAAATCCAACTAAATGGTAATTGGTTCTGCCCCATTGGACATCCACCAAACCTGACCCGTTGACATCCCTAGGTATTCCTATCTGGCCTGTATCTGAGGTCTGTTTACGTACGCTTACAGAGAAATGAAGCAGGATGTCTCTGTTGGGTTTGGACATGGAGATTTCAGGTTTGTATGTTCCCCTAATCTGGCTGGATCACGTAGGTGCATTGGGTATTGACCCACTTTAAGTTCCAGTAGTTGGACCCCAGGATGGATCCATTTGGGTCAAGTTTGTTTATGGCCCCAATGTGGAGATCGGACAGTGCCGTTGTTCAGAATGTTGCTTTGGTTCGAGACAAAAGGACCCAAAAGTCAAGTTCCACCAAGGCTTTGTTTGGGAGCTGGAGATGGGGAGTTAATAGATGCTAGTAGGGGTGTCAATGGGTTGGGTTTGACCCGGACCTGATCCGTACCAAACCCTATAGGGTCAGGGTTTGGTGATAAATAAGAAGGTCCAATTAGAATCTGGGTCAAACCCGAAGGGACTGATTAATATATGGAGCTGAGTATGGTTTGTGAAATTTCATACCATACCCAGACCCGATCAGTACCAAACCCTATAGGGTGAGGGTTTGGTGATAAATAAGAAGGTCCAAATAGAATCCGGGTGTGACTGGAAGGGTCTAATTAATATATGGAGCCGAGTATGGTTTGTGAAATTTCATACCAGACCCAAGTCCGACCAGAGTTTCAACTAATACCTGTAAATTTTCAATGTAAAAAAATAAAAAATATATATATTATTTTACCAGGTATGGTCCGGGTCTGGTTAGTGCAATCCTTATAGGATCCGGGTCTGGTTTCTCTTATGGTGGGTCCGATTGGACTGGTACCATCATCTCAAATCAGGTCTGGGTTTGGTTCCATCTAGGTCAGAACCAGAACCAAACCCGACCGATTGACACCCCTATATTCTAGATTCCCCATTTACCCTCATTGATGTTTGGAAGGGAGGTTTACAGTAAACACCGATCTTGATTCGATCCAATCAGACCGTAGATTTGGGGCAATACAATGGGTTGAATTAGTTAAGCGATTCAAACCCATACGATCCAAGTAACAGATGGACCTGGGCCTAGTTTATAGAATTTTATACCAGACCTGCAGGTTCGAACCTGAGCTTCCATTAATATCCAAAATCTTTCAGTGTAAAACATATAAAAAAATAAAGATTTCAGTCTGGCTGTTGTTGTCGAAACCCAGACCTGGATCTGGTCAAGCCTCAGCCAACTCCAGCCAAGCCCATATCCAGAACAGGCACCAGCACCTCAAAGTTGGATCACGGTTTGGACCTACTGAACCTATACACAGATGTACCTAGCCTTGTAAGCCAAAGAGCCCAACAGAAGCACGCTAGGTTCGACCAGGTCCATCCTAGGTCCAATCTTCAAAACCACTAGATTCAGCAAACTCGGACGGTTTTGAATCACTGTCGTGCTAGACCTTAACTAAAAACAATGCGAATGTTTTGGATTTGGGTTCGGATATGCTGATATAGAATGTACTATGACATCATGGGATGTGGGTATCGCTAGTTTGGATTTTGTTTAGATGTAGGTATCACCAAAACCTCAAGATTCAAGATAATAGAGACGTGGTTGACTGAAGTGGATCCTTCCCACATCCAAAATCAGTTAGCTGTTCATGCCTACCGGTTTGGAGTTTGCATGTAAATGAACCTGAATCCTAATTGGATTATGATTATTTTTTTATACTTGATTATGAAAACTATAAACCAGATCGGACCATCTAGATAATCGGGTTAAAAAAGAATCCTAATCTAATTAACATCCAGGTCCATTTACATGCAAACTCCAAACCGATTGGCATGAAGAGCTAACTGGTTTCGGATCAGTGGGAAAGATCCACGTCTCGATAGATTCTTGAGTCTGACCATTGAGGATTTGGTGATACCTACATCCGAACCAAATCCAAACTAACGGTACCCACATCCCATGATGTCATAGTTCATTCAGCTATACAGCATATCCGGACCCAAATCCAAAACATTTACGTTGTTTTTAGTTAACTCAATTGATAGCTCATCATCAAGTTTAGCTTTTGTAAATTAGTATAAGCCAACTATTTCATCAATTTCAAGGGCAATTATTATATTCAACACCAAATTAGCAATCTAATTAAGAAACAAACAAGACATTAAATGGTTGAACTATACCAGATTTTGACCCTGATCAGACTATATTAATTTATTCGGTTCTGACCCGTTGGATGGATCCAACCAGGTGTCTACGTTTCTTTCCAAGACGACGCATATTCAGATATATACTATCCAAATCCAAAAAAATATAGGTCAGATCTAATTTGGATAGGGTCTGAACTCTGACCCGTTTGCACCCAACAGGTAGGAAGGTACAATTGAAAACGCGGGGCCCACATTGGGCCCCAAATCCCTAAAATAACCAAGAAAACTGAAGACGAAAAGCTCACACTGAAAAGTAACAGCCTCTGTCACAAAGAGTGAGTTTTTTTCAATGGTTGATAACCAAAATTTAAAATTACAACTTTTTATTCAAAAATTAACGTCGCTACCATAGTGACAAACGTTTTTTCCGGCAAAATCTTGTTTTTCAAAACTCGTGAGTAATTGAATTTTTTTTGTAAATCTCGATTTTTTTGGCAAAATCTGGGCAATAAAAAATTAATTAAAAAATATACAAATATTTATTATAAAAAATATTAATAAAAAATATTTTAAAATAAAAACAGACTATTTTTTCATGATAGATAGCTATTTAAAATGTAAATATCGCTTTTAAATCATGGTATTTAAGTTTTTTCATAAATCTCATGATATTTTGAAAATCTCGTGAGAAATTACCGTTTTAAACTTTCAGGCAATTTCTCGTGAGATTTTTCATAAATCTCGCAATATTTGTCACTATGGTCGCTACTTTATTTGTTGCCATTTTACTTTCTATATAAAGTTCCTATGTATATTTCATGGTCACATACGTAAGCAATATTTTGAAAACATTGCGATAATATAACTGTAAATTTATAAAAACATATTAAAGGCAAAATCTCATGATATTTGAAAAATATCAGAATTTTATATATATCTCGATAATATCACAATATTATCGCAATATTATTTACAATATTATCAATTACTTTTTTTACTTCTTTTCTGTATCATAAATATGTTTTTTTCTCTTTTTTTATAATTTTTACTTATTTTTATTATATGTATATTTTATCATATAAACATATTACTTTCTTACTTTTTTATTTTAATTCGGAGAAACCGCCTTAGGATTAGAGACACTGGCTCCAAAGGCTTGGATACTTAATTCTTCTTTTTTTTAAGCTTCAAGTTTTTTCTGAGATTTTTGGAGATTTATCAATTAAACCTATATTATCGTAAGAATTTACCTTGCCTATAGGCTATAGCCTAGGCCGTATTTATGGCTGATATTTTTTTTGCAATTTTTTATACGTACCGATATTTTCCTACTTTATCGTGATTTTGATTTTCCCGAGAATGAGATTTTACCGACAACCGATGTCAGCGAAACGTCGAAAGCTGGCGTTCCAGTTTCGATATAACCAAAGGCCTTCACTCTCTCTCTCTCTCTTTAACGGCGAGTTCTTGACCATAGAGCGAGAGATTTCGGTGCTTGTACGTTGTTGTCGATGGCTCAGCTCATATCCTCGGGGTCAATCCACAAGCCTTCCTTCTTCCCCACCACTCCTCCCTCTCTCAGACCTTCACTCTCCCAGAGATTGGTTTTTCCGGAGAATGTAAGCGCCGGAAAACGCCGGCGGAGCGCGGTTGCGGCGTCGAGCCTCCGGACGAAGCAGTCGGAGCCCGAGGTTCTTCCCGCCTTCCCTGTGGAGGTTCCTCAGACGGTGGTAGCTCTCTCTCTCTCTCATTACAGCCAAAAGTTTAATAACCATGCCAGATTTTGTTCTTTTTTTTTTTTAAATATCTTTTGCATTTTTTTATTTTCTTTCAAATGCATTTCTTGTGGTTTCTTGCTTTTGTTTCATATTTTTTCTTTTTCACTTATAGAGGAGGAGGAGAAAAAGGAGTTTTCTATGAAGACATGTGGGATAAGTCTGGAGTTTTATGTGGGATTTGTGTGTGTGTGTGTGGGGGGGGGGTTGCTTGGATGGATGCACCATATGAAGATATTGCGGTTGTAGTTGAAAATTTTGCATGGTGGGGCACAATTCAAGATCCCGGCTTATCCAGATTTTATGGATAAGTGGGTGGTTCCAGATTCCAAGCACTCTCGTGAGGAAGAGTAATTTGAAAGTAAACGAATGCGTAATGAGTCAAGATTTAGATGGATGGGTGACCTAACTGAATGAGCTTATTTGCATGTCAAACGAGTAGAAGAGAGAAACAACAGGGCCAAGAAAAATCGAAATTGAAAGAACATGGCAGCCATGGGAATCCAGGTTCGAACCCCAGTATTATTCCCATGTTTGGGAGCTGCAATTACTTTAGCGGGATGGTTTTATTTCCCCATTTTTTCTTACGATTTGGAAGCTTTTCCCCTTCCCTTTCCTGTACAATGTTAGCATTGTTAGGGACAGAAAAAACCCTAATGAAAAACTCGTGTTCATGCATGCATGTGGGTGTGGGTGTGCACAGGTGAACGGCTAATATTGATATCTCAGTATTAGCAGAAATGCAGCTTATTTGGAGTAATAAAACAGTTACCAAAGTACTGCAGAGCAATATCAGCAAAATTTTGATTAAAAAAATCAGCTATGAAAGAGATGGATATCTTTTGCAATAAGAATAGTGGGTTTCTTACCATAGCATCTCAATGAATTTAATTACTTCCGCCAACATTAGTAATTGGTGCGGGCGTTACACACATGGGTTTACCTAACTTTAAACTAGTTATATTAGTGTTAGTAGTGTACAACGGATTGAAATGACCAAAGCAAACTTAAAAGCAATTTTTGGAAAACTTAACAAGGTGTACTTTAGGAATTTGAATTTGAAAATTTAAAATGACCTTTTTTGACCTAAAAAATAACTATGTATTTTCATAAATAGAATGTTTTGGCCATTTCAATAAGTTGAATGTTGCTAATGTTAATATAACTAGTTTAAAGTTAGATAAACCCATGGATCACATACATTGCAAACACATGCATGCTCTTTAGAGAGTTCTGTGTGGTCAAGTGTAACCAATATTTCCCCAATAAGAGAGATAGATAGATGAGGGATAAGTTTTCGCTGTAGATGTACACACCGCAAATTTGGTATTAGAATAATATCTTATTACTCATTCATTTTGAAGTAAATCTGACCAAGGTTGTCTCTATCGTATGATACAATATGATACGTATCATAACTTTGGGAGAAATTTATACGATACACAGTACGAGTGTGTATCGAGTGTATCGTACGATACACCTGTATATCGTGTTGTATCGTATGATACAAGGCATATTGTACGATACACCTTCGGCGCACTTTAAAAAACCGAAAGTTACTTTTTTACTTTTTGGGTTTTAAATACCTCTTGAGGGCCATCTTCCTCATTTGTGTAGAGGCCATTAGAGGGGACCCCACAAACCCTAGGAGCTGTGAGAGTGATTTGGGGGTCAATCCATGCGTAAGGGATTGGGCTTTTGCAATTTTTTCAAGAGTGCATTTTCACCCTTTTTTCACTCAATGAAGTGGATTAAGGTAAAAAATCTCTATTCTATGTGTGTGCAAACTTGTTGTCAAATATTTGTATGCCTGTATTTTTATTTTGTGGTTAATTGGTTATGTTTTATTTTAGATCTTTCGATATCGTCTTCATGTTCATCTTATATAGATGATCTTGTGTAATGGATGATGTACCACGATCTGGGTCATCATTGAGATATGCGTTTTGTAGTTATATTATTAGAGGTGGACTTCATAGATTTAAGCAACATATTGCACATACAACAACAACAACAACAACTACGCCTTCATCCCAAAACAATTGGGGTCAGCGATATGAACCAAAAAAGAAATTCATTTTGGGTCTTCCACATGAATCCTTTTCCTCCAATCATTTCTATCCAACGCCATGTCCTCGGTGAGGTTCAAAGCATTCATATCCTTTCCTATCATCTCCATCCAAGTCTTCCTAGGCCTACCCCGACCTCTTTTAACTAATATATTTTCCCATTTCTCCAACCTTCTAACTGGAGCATCATTAGGCCTTCGCCGAATATGTCCAAACCACCGTAAACGATTCTCTCGCATCTTATTTTCAATGGGTGCAACACCTACCTTCTTACGTATCTCTTCGTTCCGAATCTTATCTTTTATTGTATTTCCACACATCCATCTAAGCATCCGCATCTCAGCTACACTCATTTTTTGAATATGATGTCTCTTGGCAGCCCAACATTCCGTACCATATAGTAAAGCGGGTCTAATAGTCGTCCTATAAAACTTTCCCTTCAACCGCAATGGCATTCTACGATCGCACAGCACTCCAGTAGCACTTTTCCATTTCATCCACCCAACCTTTATCCTATGATTTACATCTCCATCAATTTCTCCATACTTTTGAATGATGGATCCCAAATATTTGAAATAATCATTCACCGGTATATCTTGCTCACCAAGCTTCACTACACTCCCATCACTACTTCGTTGCTTACTAAACCGACATTCCATATATTCAGTCTTACTCTTACTCAACTTAAAACCTCTAGCTTCCAATGTCTGTCTCCATAATTCTAACTTAGCATTAACCCCAGCTCTAGACTCATCAATCAAAACAATATCATCAGCAAACAACATACACCACGGTACATTTTCTTGAATTGATCTCGTAAGCTCATCCATCACTATCGCAAATAGGAAAGGGCTTAAAGCAGATCCTTGATGTAACCCAACCGTTATCGGAAAATTGGTTGTCACCCCTCCACAAGTGCGGACATTGGTTACTACTCTTTCATACATATCTTTAATTATACTAATGTACTTGAGAGAAACACCTTTCTTCATCATTGTCCACCAGAGAACGTCCCTAGGTACTCTATCGTATGCCTTCTCTAAATCAATAAAAACCATATGCAAATCTTTGTTCCTCTCTCTATATCTTTCAATAAGTTGTCTAAGAAGATGTATAGCTTCCATAGTTGATCTTCCAGGCATAAAACCAAATTGATTCTCCGATATCATGACAACCTTCCTCAACCTAGACTCAATCACCCTCTCCCAAAGTTTCATAGTATGACTCATGAGTTTTATACCACGATAGTTTGTGCAATCTTGTATATCACCCTTATTCTTATATAAAGGCACCAAAGTACTCTTCCTCCACTTATTAGGCATCTTATTTGTTCGCCAAATCAAGTTAAAAAGATTTGTCAACCATTCTAAACCTTTCTCTCCCAAGCATTTCCAAGCCTCGATAGGTATACCATCTGGGCCAACTGCCCTTCTTGATTTCATTTTCTTCAAAGCCTCTGCAATTTCTTTCTTTTGAATCTTGCGCATGAAGTCACGATTTATCTCATGAAAAGGAATGGAGAAGTCTCCAAGATCTTGAGCATGACTATCATTAAATAGCTTATCAAAATAATCTTTCCATCTCTCCTTAATCTCCTCATCTTTGACTAAAACCCTTTGCGTTTCATCTTTGATACATCTAACCATACCCAAATCCTTCGATTTCCTATCTCTCATCTTTGCAAGCCTATAAATATCCTTCTCGCCTTCTTTGGTATCCAACTTGTCATAAACCTCCTTATATACCTTAGCCCTCGCGTTTCGAACAACTTTTTTAGCTTCCTTCTTTGCTATCATATACTTCTCCAAATTCTCATTATCACGACTCTTACTTAGATTTCTATAACACTGTCTTTTAACCTTAATAGCTAATTTGACATCCTCGTTCCACCATGATGTATCCTTACCTAGTGGTGCACCGCCTTTAGACTCACCCAATACCTCCTTAGCTACTTTTCTCATACCACCCGCTATCTTATTCCACATTGATTCTGAATCCTCCTCGAGACACCAATCAACTTCCTTAACTACCTGCTCTACAAACATTCCTTGTTTAGCTCCTTTCAGTGCCCACCACTTAATTCTAGGATCTATCCTATGTCTATCCCTTTTGCGGCATTGTCTAATTCTAAGATCTAAAATTAAGACTCTATGTTGTGTAGCTACACTTTCTCCTGGTATAACCTTACAATCGATGCAACAACCCCTATCTCTCTTTCTAAGTAGGAAAAAATATATCTGACTCGTATTAACCCCACTTTTAAATGTTACTAGGTGAGACTCCCTCTTCCTAAACCAAGTGTTTGCTAAGATCATATCATAGGACAAACAAAAATCTAAAATCCTTTCTCTACTTTCATTTCTTTCTCCTATACCATAGCCTCCATGGATATTCTCAAATCCATCCCTACTAATGCCTACATGTCCATTAAGGTCACCGCCGATGAAAAGCTTTTCTCCATAAGATGTCTCTTGTACTACTCCATCTAAATCTTCCCAAAATTGATGCTTAATGGAATCATCTAAACCTACTTGAGGTGCATAAACACTAATAATATTAATAATATCCGTACCTAATACTAATTTAATAACTAAAATTCTATCACCCTTCCTACGGACCTCAACTACATTATCTATAAACTGACGACTCATAGCAATCCCTACTCCATTCCTATTCCTATTTATTCCTGTATACCAAATCTTATATCCCCAAGGTTCTATCACTTTAGCTTTCTCACCTACCCATTTGGTCTCTTGAAGACATAAAATATCAATCTTTCTCCTACACATAACATCTACTAACTCTACCAACTTACCAGTTAAAGACCCTATGTTCCAAGTGGCTAACCTAATTTTATGGTCTTGGACTAACTTCTTTACCCCCACCCGTCCAACAAAGTGAGGGAACCCTTGCCTATTTGACACCACACCCGGGCGCCGGTGTGACGCGTCGCTTCTGGGCGACGACCTAGCAACCCTTGCACATTTATCACTGCCTCCGGGCTTAGAGAGTACAGCGCGTCGCTCAGTAGGGAACGCCCCAACGAAATTCAACATATTGCACATGTTTGTCAAAATTTACGTCCATGTGATTATCCATCTATTCCTACCACTTTTTGTGTTGATGTTATTGTTGAACTAGAAGAAATTCAAAGAATAATTTTGCAAAAATACAAAGAAGGACTTTCAACCATTGTTCTAGATTCTGAAGATGATGATGATGACCCACTTGCCAAAAATATGGCTGAAGATAAAGAGATCATCGCGCGGCAGTTAGATGCAACACTGAGAAATTATTGTCCTAATGTTTGGCAAATAGACTCTAAAAGATAGTTTAGCTTTAGGATCTTTATAATTAAGAACTTTAGAGATGAAGATTGGCATGTAAGACGATGGTTAAATGTAATGTTTTTAGTTATCATGAACACTTAGTAGTTTAGTTATGACTTATGACATTTTAGTATAACTTGGATGTGAATTTAATATTGTTAGCTAAGGCTTTAATTGTGTTTAAAATTTAAATTATGCAGTTGTTTTTTATTTACATTGTCAGTTATCAGTTGCATGGTTTGTTATTAATTTTGGCAGGAGGAGGAAAATAAGAAGATGTTGATTATGATTATTGAAGTTTTATATAATATTTTGTTTTCGTTTATGTAATATGAAAGTATGAGTCTTGTGGCATGTTCTTAATTGCAAGAGTCTTATGTAGCTCATAGAGACATAAATGCTTCATATCTGATTTTATGGTTGTATTTTATGCAATTCAACATTGTTTCATGTGTTATGATTTTTTAATAATTTTTTTCTTTTTTTTTTTGGAAATTTTGGAATTTTTTTATTAAAAATTTACGATACGATATGATATGGTGTTACTTTGGACCCGACCGATATGGGTAGTGATACAATATATGTACAACCTTGAATCTGACCACACAAATGGATGTATCATGGTTCATTACTTTATAACATACTTTTAACTAATACTTAAAATTGTATTTTAGACAAAAAATAGAATGAACAGTCCAGATTGAACCAAAATGTAACCAAGAAACAAAAAGCTTTCTCGTGTTCAAATTGTTAGATGAAAAACATCTACATCATCACAAATTGTTTCGTAGCGAGTGGTCTACATCTTCACATGCATCTGATGGACACTGGAACTCAAAAATATGTCCATCTGTGGGAGATATTACAATAAATAAAGAAGACTTTACAGATTATGACACTATGAAAGCTTCAATGGTTATTCCACTCAATTTTACATACAAATGTTGGGTCTATCATGGTTGTGATCTTTGAAAAGGAATGCATGATCAAAAACATGTCTTAATGTATTCTAGCAGCATTTACTTGGAAAGATATGTTCTGCCATTCATTTTGACTTTGTTGATGCCATCAAGTGCGTTGCAGTTCTTAATTTCTGACAGTCTTAAATTTTATGTGGTCATGGAGATGCACTGTTTCTTCATTTCTGTCATGTCCTTGCCATGCTTATGCTAATGTTTATGTTACTTTCTCATTTTTCTTAATGTATTTGTTGATGCAAAAAATATGCCTTTTTAATTGACATCACAAATTGATTGCTTATCCTCCTAAGTAGGGCATCACCAACTTTGACCATCTTCAAGATGCCCAGCAACTTGTGGACATGTCGACTGGCTTGTTGTCCCGGGCAACTGCTAGGCGGAAGACAAAAATTGTTTGCACAATTGGTCCCTCAACAAACACACGTGAGATGATCTGGAAGTTGGCTGAGGCTGGAATGAATGTTGCTCGTTTGAATATGTCTCATGGGGATCATGCATCTCACCAAAAGGTTATTGACTTAGTTAAAGAGTACAATGCACAATCAAAAGACAATGTGATGGCAATTATGCTTGATACCAAGGTGAGCTGTTCATCTCTTATTCTTTTCCATTTCTGGCATTGTAACATGACTTCTTGATCATTGTCAAACCCCATATTGTCTCTGTATTCCTGCTTGCATAGGAATCTTTATTGCCCTTGGCTCTTGGTAAGTGTAATTCTAAATCTTTTTGGAGTTGAGCTAGGAATATATGTATATGTTGTGTGTGTCTATATATATATATAGTATTTTTTACTCTCTTTTTCCCTTTTAATGTTAGAAAAACAGAGCGCCATTTTTCAATGTATGGTCATAACTCACTGTCCCGAGTGATTCAAAATCAAGCATGTGGCATTCTTATGCCAGATTACATGTCATCCATTGCTTATCCGATTGCATTTGATCTTCATTCAAGGGATGACATGATCTGTTCTAATATTTTTTTGGATAATGATTAGCATGACAGAAGTTTAGCCTAATTATTTTTCTTCATTTTCATACACTTGCACAGCCATTAGCATATCTTTTTAGATTAACTGAGCCTATCTTTGGGTGCTGCTTTATTATTTGTCATAACAATTAGCATGGCAAAAGTTTAGCTTAATCATTTTTTCTGCATTTTCATACATTTGCGCAGGCATTAGCATGGCTTTCTTAGATTAACTGGGCCTATCTTTGGGTGCTGAGTTATTATTTATCTATGTTCAAATTTACTTCTGCTTGGCTCCTCCTCTTTCTTTCTTTTTTGGTCTTGTTAGATTCATGTAGCTCTGTTGTGCCTCAGGGTCCAGAGGTGAGGAGCGGTGACTTGCCTCAGCCAATCACATTAACGGCTGGCCAGGAATTCACTTTTACCATCCAATCTGGGGTTGGCTCAGAGCATTGTGTTAGTGTCAATTATGATGATTTTGTTAATGATGTGGAAGTGGGAGATATGCTTCTTGTCGATGGTAGGTTTTCTATTACAATAGACCAATGGCAATTCAGTGGTGTTATATGGATAGTATATCCACTTGTCAATTATGCCAAGCTGTAAATTATTGCAAAAAACTTGGTATAGGTTCTAACATGGAACACCATACTTCTCTTTTTTGAGCTCATTTCTTGAGCTTGTGCATGTAAACTTTATTATCATGGATTTTTGACCTTTTTAATGTGTATATTTGGATGCCAAATTTTTGCTCCATTGCCATTTTCAGTTAATGTGCACATACACATTCTGAGGACATTAAATGTTCTATTCTTTCATCAAGTGAATTTAAGCCCGTTAGCCGTTGTTGGTGAAGTTGCAGTACAATCTGTTATATTGAACTAGGAAATGGTTGATTATGCTGATAGTTATGTAGATTGGTCTGGCATAATTAAGTGCACTGGTAACCAGTTTGGGCTCGCCAATCTTATTTTGCTCTGTCATTCTTATTTTGCTTTCTGGATCTCATACCATGCTCTTTAAAGAACAATTCATATTAAAATACCAGCCAACAGAAACATCATTTTCATATCGGAATTTATTCTATAATTATTAAAACTGTACAGTGAGCCAATTACTTTGATTTTGTCAATAGGGATTCCTGTCATCCAATTTTCCAGGAATACACAATCGATTATTTACCAAACTATCATTATTTTTGAAATCATAACATTATTAGTAGTTTAGTATTGGAAGGTTGAAATTACTTTGTGCAATTATTGTGTGTTTTGGTAACTTGTTTGATAGAGCTGCATGCACCATTACATGCAAATTTTCATTTTGGGATGATTTACTTCTCTTGTATGTCCAGGGGGTATGATGTCTTTATTGGTGAAGGCAAAGACAGTAGATTCAGTGAAGTGTGAAGTTATTGATGGAGGAGAGCTCAAGTCTAGACGCCACTTGAATGTTCGAGGGAAGAGTGCAACACTTCCATCCATTACTGGTGAGACCATAGGATGTATAGTGCATACATTTGTGTAGCAGAAGTACCTCTATCATTTTTGTTCACCTCCATTCATATTGTTTTTGTTAATGGTAGACCTTACATCGCATAGATTTTTGGCTGACATAGGCTAATCAGTGCCTTGATTTCTACAGAAAAGGATTGGGAAGATATTAAGTTTGGTGTGGAAAATCAAGTTGACTTTTATGCTGTTTCATTTGTCAAAGATGCACAGGTGGTCCATGAATTGAAGGATTATCTCAGAAGTAATTTTTCTAAATAATCTCTTTACTGGTGTTTCACATTGAAGTACTCAGCTACATATGATCTGGTACATTATTTTGCTTGGGTGTTTGTCTGATTTTGTTTTGTCTTTTCAGGAAATTCTGCTGATATACATGTGATTGTAAAGATAGAAAGTGCAGACTCTGTACCCAATCTGCATTCTATTATTTCTGCATCAGATGGAGTAATATAATTGAACCGTGTCTGTGTTGAGTTATTTTTATGTCTAGTTTTCAAGTCAATTATGCATTTGGAGCACACACAAATGGTGCTTATTTACAGCCATTAACCTTCATAAGCAATAAAAAAGTATGAACTATTCATGAATCATGATATCTTTGACTCCTTATTTGCTGAGATTTCATTATTTAGTATAAACTTCAGATTGCATCTCTTGGTTGTATATATTGTATCTTATTGTTGTTGATATAGGCTTTTAAGCTTATGCTGATATCAATGTTGATTCCTTTCTCAACTATCATATCATTTCATGATGGTTCTGTGGCGCCTGTGCCCTGCTTCTTTGAATTTTTTTTCATATATTGTTTCTATTTGGCTCCATGTGAGAAAGGGTTTGAATTATATTACCATGTTTTCCCTGTTTGTATAAACATTTACCGTTTCTGGCTGACAATGCTCCATGTGATTGACTATTCAACTCAAAAGGCTGACTTACAAGCCTATCATCTTATATTACAACTTTATTGAATAAATACATTGTCTAATGTTCTTTATCTGAATACTATGTAGGCAATGGTTGCTAGGGGAGACCTTGGAGCTGAGCTCCCTATTGAGGAAGTTCCTCTACTGCAAGTAAGCTTTTCTTTTTGGTTTCTATTTGTACTGTAGTATCTGAGGTGAGCATAGACTGTGTCTTTTCTTTTTCAATTCCTGGTTCTTTCAGGTGATTAATTAATAGATCTTGCTGTGGCTATGTTGATGTATGTATTTTATTCCATGCGAGATATAGGATGAATGACAGGAAGTGCATCTATTCATTAGGTGGAAAACCCAAATTGATGGACCTCCATGGTAATCATTGAATAATTTCGTTCAGTATTTAAACTCAGTATCGACATGAAGTCAGTAGCTCAGAATCTCTAGAGACCATAGATGAAACCTTAGTTTCTTTCTTGAACGTTGCATCTTCCCTTAGTTTCTTTCTCAAACATAGAATCTTTCTTTTTCCTTTTGTGATTTCTTTTGGTTTGTCAGACAGTTGTTTCAATCTGAATTGCAAAAGTTTCAAAGCTATTATTTGTATGAACAGCTATCTAGGATCTGATTGTTACATATGCCTAGGAAATCCTAGGCAAGCCATGCAAGAGCTCCCATTACTGGACCTTTTGATGCAGTTTTTTGCACACACTCATCTTGTGGAAGTTTCCATTCTTCCTTTGCTTGGTATATCTAGTTAAGGTTTTGTAGAATTATGTCCAAATGGTGCTTCTTAAATTTGTCCATATGCTAGTGGATTTCAAGAATTTTCAATCTATGATCAAATTTTCTGTTGTTTTACAAATATATTTTCTTGGATTCTGATTTCAATTTAATTAACATGCCAGGGAAGCAGATCAGGAATAAAAATATATCAAAGAAAACAAATGAACACAGCGTTGCATTGAAATCTAGTAAAAGAATGTATACTTACCAGAGTTTGAGTAACTAAGTCTGATTTAAAGATTTAGACTGTATTAATACTTATTTGTGTATTTTCTTAGAATGTATAGTGAAAGAATAAAAAATGATGATACCTATCTTTTCAAAGTGTCTTCATAACTTCTATCCCTTTCACTGGATTATGTTTCAATGAAATTGACTGTTTGAAGCTTCCGACTTGTAGGAAGAGATCATTAGGATATGTCGTAGCATGGGAAAAGCTGTCATAGTTGCAACCAATATGTTGGAAAGTATGATTGTTCATCCCACTCCAACCAGAGCAGAGGTTTCTGATATTGCCATTGCAGTTCGTGAGGGTTCTGATGCTGTCATGCTGTCAGGGGAAACCGCTCATGGAAAGTATGTTGCATAACTTTTGTTACAATCTGAACAAAATTGTTGAATTCTAGAAATCTTAAGTTATGTTTTGATGGTCTTATGTTTTCTTTTATCCTTCTATAAATCAGCGCTCTTTTAAAAACTTGTGCGGAGACACAATATTTTGATGTATTTTTGGCTTGGAGAAAAGAGAACATCAATCCGTCCAAGGAATATTCTGCTGTGATATATATATATATATATATATATATATATATATATATATATATATATATATATATATATATTCTATCACTGTCAAAGGGACGTTTGCATCTAATCTTTGAATACTTTTTGTTAGTTTCAAAGCTTCCAGCTGAGTATCTTATCTTTGAATCTCTCATTTTACTTTGTCCAACAAAATGTTAATAGCTAGGCAAGTCGCCCAAATTCTGTCAGTTAATGTAACTTGCACTTCGGCAAGCATGCTACTTTGTTATCTTGAAAAGGCTACTTAACTTGAGGAACTTCTGAATTACAGAGATAGCTCTGGCTGCTATTTACATACTTGTTCTGTGTGATGCTGACATTTATGTAGACCTTACATTTGACTGATTTGGACTACTTGCAGGTTCCCATTGAAGGTAGTAAAGGTAATGCACACAGTTGCTTTGAGAACTGAAGCAACCATTCTGGCAGGTGAAACACCTACTAATCTTGGTCGGGCTTTCAAGGTTAGCACTGCATCCCTATAACAATTTCTTTTCTAGCAGTCACATGCTTCCCATCTTATTTTCATCCTTTTCCTGCTATACTGAACCTGGATCTTCCTGTACTTTGCAGAATCACTTGAGTGAAATGTTTGCATTCCACGCAACTATGATGTCAAATACTCTTGGCACACCAATCATGGTCTTCACAAGGACTGGATTTATGGCAATCCTACTGAGCCACTATCGTCCTTCTGGGACCATTTTTGCTTTCACTGATGAGTATGTCCCTGATTTGCAGTGTTTAAAAGAAAATAACATATGTACTTTTAGTGAACTATAATATCTGGAATATATCTTTTTTCCAGATTATGCTGAAGAATTCATTTCAAGCACATGCATATATCTGATTTCTTAGGGTTGGGGCTGCCTGTCTTGGCTTTTTCAACTTAGGCCAAGATCCTTTGGAGGTGGCTGGTTTTGTCATGGTGCTAGTTTGTGCTCCATGTGATAGGACTAAAACATTTGATCTATTTCACATTGTATAGCTCATCATATTTACTCTTCTTGCAGGGAGAGAGTGAGACAGAGATTAGCTCTGTATCAAGGTGTATGCCCGATATACATGAAATTCTTGGATGATGCTGAAGAGACCTTTAAAACTGCCTTGTCTTTATTAAAGGTATGAAGACACCTTTTTTTAGGCTTCCCTTTATAAGGCTGACCAGTACATAAGCTGCTGTGGTTTGTAAACATTGGATTCTAGTTCTGTCATCATATGTTTGCTACCGAAAATTGCTAGAATGTTCCTGAATTAGTTTCCCAGTATTGATTCTAGTTCTGTCTGCAACTAAGATTTTGTCTTGAAGTAAATGAAGGAATTGTTCTACAGTTGTGACTAAATCTTTCACATGTGAATATAAAATTGCTTGACACAAAAAGACAGGATTGCTACATTGTGGCACTCTTTTGAAAGATCAACAGCTTTTCTTGTGGGAAAAGAATGATTTATCTTTTCTAAAAGCCCTTCATGTTGACTTTGTTGGTGACCTGGTTGAATTGCTATTCAAGTTCCATACAAACATGTGAATTAGCGAGACAGGAAAAGTATATGCGAGAATATCTCTGATGGATCTAGTTGGTCACTCCCTGGCAACTGAATATTTTGTTAAAATCAATGGCCACATTCTCTTAACTGATGGTTCTTGGGTTCAAATTCCATCTAGGGTTATTTTTTAGCTTGCTTGTCTTTTGTCTGGTTCTGTCCTAGTGGCTCAGGATTTTGATGAGTTCAACTCCTTCCTGATTGAGCATGATCATACTACCCAAGTCCTCTGCTGTTTTCCCTTGGTCTTCTACAACTTTAAATGTAAAAGTACAACTGCATTTCTTCCAATCATTGATGAAAAATGAAAATGCCTTTTGTCTGGACCACAGTTTTTGTACTTGGGCACCACTAATTTTGTGTGCTACAATGCTAGATTTTCTTCTCTTCAAAATGATTATGTGACTGTTTATGGGAAGATTCAGCATGCATTTCCGTAAAGTGTAGTATTGGTGAAAGAGGGTGCATGTTGAAATTTGAATTGTAAGAAGGCATGTCATAGGGATACTCCAATTTACTAGTGCTTCCTGTCCACGAATAGCACTTTAAATGGGTAGATAGACTAAAATCGTGTATTTCTGTCTTGTAGACATGTTCATCTGATAGAGGTAACTGTCTCGACTGATTTTTCATTTCAGAACCATGGAATGGTAAAGGAAGGAGAGGAGGTTGCTCTACTTCAGAGTGGCCGGCAGCCAATCTGGCGGTCTCATACAACTCACATTATTCAGGTCAGGAAAGTGGAGGCATAAACAGGGGGCCAATTGATGTAGCAGCATTGCAAAATTGGCTGACAAGTGATACATTGGACCTGTTCTATCCATGGTGATCTTCAGGAGCATACTGACAAAAACAAAGAGCCTGTTCCTAGGTGATTTCATTTTAGGCTTAATCAATGTGTTATCTTTGTGTTTTCAGTTTCTCATGTGGGATAACTAATAGCGATGCTATTGGGACTTCATTTAACAGCTATTGGTGGATCTTTAGCACAGGACAGTTTTCTTCATCAGACTGCAATTTTGTGTAGTCTGATTGGTCTCCTTTCTTGCCTATATTGCTTCCAGACTTTTTATTCTGAATGTTCTCATTTTAGCTGAAATTTGTTTGTCCAACAGGTCATTTTTCTTTGGAGTTTTTTCCTTCAATGGAAACAATAAATTTTTGTACGTTTCTTTTATGTTTTTGGAGAGAGAGAGAGAGAGAGAGAGAGAGAGAGAGAGAGAGAGAGAGAGAGAAATGTATTGCCCTTATGTATTAGACATGGTATGCCTGTTGTGAGCACGCACAACTGCAATTCAACTTCTGAAAGATGTATGTGCAGACCAGACTGTGGGCAATTAAAAAGCAACAAGGGCAAATATGTCCAGGGGATGGATATATGGTGGTCACAAAGATAAAATTATAATAAATATATTAAAAGCTATTTAGGAGTATTGTCGATAAATAAGTAGGTTGTATTATTTAAGATGGTTTAAATATGCTGAATGAGGACATGTTACAGCAACAAAAGAAAATATTGACCCAAGCAATTAATAAGAGAGTTGGTTGAAAACTTTAAGGCTATGCAAGATTTCAGAGCGACTAAAGTTGGAATTGTAAACATGAAGGAACAAAATTCATAAATTCTACCTTATGTGATTGTAATAGGCTTGAGATGATAATGAAGAAGAATGTTTGTACCATAGTTACTAGGAAGCAAAATAGATACAGGAAGTGATGCGTGAAGCTGAATCGGGGAAGTGAGTGTTAAAAAATATATGAAGCGTGAAGCTAGATTTTGGAAGTGATTGTGGAAAAGAGTGAGAAGTGAAAAAAAAATGAAGGAGAAGCGAAAAAAAGCATAATGACACAAAAAAATGGAGGGAGAAGTGAAAGAGAAACAAGTTTGAAACCAAAAGGATGCAAAAGGAAAGTGATTTGAGAGCGCTCTTCCCCCGAATGCGAAGTGTGTTTCCCCATGCTTCCCCCCCTTAGGAGGTGCTTGCAGTAACTATGGTTTGTGCCATATAACTGCTACAAATAAAACCAATGTCTGCTGCCTACATGCCTTAGTGGGACTCCTCATGAATAAAACGTTGTAACTTGCCCAGTTGAGTTGGCTGCATACATCCAACCTCCATGAATTTTGTTGTACGGCTCTTTGTTTACAACTGAGGCCATTTCTTATGCCTATCTGAGCAATAGCTTACCCAGTTGAGTTGGCTGCGTACATCCAACCTCCATGAATTTTGTTGTACGGCTCTTTGTTTACAACTGAGGCCATTTCTTATGCCTATCTGCTGTTCAGACTGAAACTTAATCCCAAGATAGAACTGCTGTTGTATTGCCTTCAATGAACTGTGTTTATCAATGTATTTTTCACATCTTCCGCTTAAAAACAGCGAGCTCACTCTGACATTGCTGCTTTTGTATAGAATATAGTTACTGAAGGCTTCTTAAAGTATTGGTACTTCGTTTCAAAAGCATGAAATTACACTCTTCTTTCACGCTTTCGAAGCTTCGTGAGAAGCTCGTTTTCAAGAAATGGAAAGCATGCTCCTCTTAGGGGGTGCTTGCTTTAGTCGTAAGTGGGAAGAACAATCACAACTGAGAAAGTTCAAGCTGTGATTGATTGGTCGCAAGGTCAATCCTGTGACCAACTTTCACAAGATTCAAAGCAAGAACCACAGCTGGAAATAACAATCACGTCTTTTTACTTTCTCATGTTTCACTTATCTTTGAGTAAGTGTTGCGATTGTGATTTACAATCATAGGTTCCTGCGAAAATCCAAGAAACAGGGAATTGCAAGCATACCCTTAGATGAAGACATCCTTTCTTGATATCGAAAATGCCTTTTTCATCTTAAAAGCAAATCTGATCCTGACCCAAATGCACTTTCAGATCTTATTTTAAGGATCTGAATCCAGAAATATTGTATCAGCTTTGGATTGGATATCCAACTATACTGGATATGTTTGCATCCCTAGGATCATCCAATGGTGGAACTTGGAAGGTTCTTGGCATCCTTGCAGAAAAAATAAAGCAAAAACCATAAGAACGTGCTGCCTGGCTTGTCAATGGGTCGGGTTTGGTTCGGACCCAGGTGAAACCAAACCCAGACCTGATTTGAGATGATGGTTCCAGGTCTGGACTTGGGTTCAATCAGACCCATCATAAGACAAACCATACCAGAATCCTATAAGGTTACATGAACCATACCTTGTAAAATAATATTTTTTTATCTTTTTTACATTGAAAATTTACAGTTCTTAGTAGAAACTCAGGTAGGTCCCGAGTCTGGTATGAAATTTCACAAACCATATCCAGATCCATATATACGGATCGGTTCCGGGTCAAACCTGACCCATTGACACTCCTAGGCCTGGCTCTCACACCAAAAATTCAGCTAATCTCGATTAACTAAGAGTTGAAATTTGGACCGAAAAGTTTCAGAAAAAACTACGCAAGGATGTCAACCAATGGGGAGGATGGAGGGCACACAGTCCAAGGTGATCCACTTCCCCCGATGGGCATCTGCAGCATGACATGCCCATAAAGCAGCTGCACAAAGTGGATCTGGATTTGGTTCCTCTGTGGGAGGCAGATCCAAATCAGGGGGCTGGGATGCCATAAAGCAGCACATTGTATGATGCAAGTGAAAATGGTGCAATCAAAATCCAGCCAAGAAATCAAACTTGAGTTGCTCATGAGCCCAAGTTCGGACCCAGCTCAATCCATTCCTCTTAGCTCATAAAACAGCAAGATATGCACTGCTTGGTTAGCTCATGTTCCACAGAGAAAACGGGCAAGAAAAACCAAGTGCACTATACACGGTGTGCAACAAATATCAAAGATATTTTGAAAATATGACAAAAAAAACTATTTTAGTCACCATTTTTACATGAAAAAACATTGCAAATTTTTCAGAATATCATGACATTCTTGTTTAGACAAAAAATTCCACCATTTGAACGTGATATTCACGTTTATACTTGTCTAATATCATTAGAATATCATCTCTCTTTATGTTTTCATATTATTTAATTTTTTTTCTTTTTGGGAAGTTCTTTATGTTATTAACTTAATTTTTCCAATAAAAATGCAAGAATAACAAAAATAAATAAATATCACGATAGTTTTATACTTGGTAAAGTTACGGTTTAAAATGTTTGTCACTATTGCCTTTACCCCTAGGGCTGTTTATTGGAGAAATGAGGAGAGAGTTGTTTTATACGAAAGTCACTTTTCCATATGCGAGTCAAATCATATGTAAAAGTTTCCGTTCTAAAGTGACTTTTGTGCGTTTGCTTCTAGGCTGAATACGTGTTCTTTGCTGTTCATTTCACTTTGGAAAAGTGAGAAACTCAATACTGGAAGCCACTGAAACACTTGCATTGTGGCTTTTATCAGGGCTGTCTTATTGTTTAACTACTCATTTCAATGTGTGCAAGTGCTCTATTGTTCACAACATCGTTATGGCTTATTTTGTTTCAGATATAATTGAGAAAGCAAGTCCTGGAGATTCAGCATTTTTCCACGATAGTTTCAAATCATTTCCATGGAATGTGGAAATTTTAACCATTCACATGCAAGTTAGGCTGGTAAACGAGCCGAAAGAACCAAACAGAAGGTGTTCAAGCTTGGCTTGTTTCTTGTGTCTAGCCAAGCAGAGCTCGAGTTCATGAAAAGCCCAAGCTAAACAAGCCGAATACAAGCAGTCTCATTTACAAAAAAAATATATCTTTTAAAAGTTGAAAACAATAGAATCTGGACCCTAAACCTACTAAGCCAAGCCAAGCTCAAACTAGCTCATTTTTACAAAATAAATAATTGTTTCAAGCTTGTAAGCAATAAGACTTGAACTCCAAAGTCATTTTCATTTTATAATATAAAATATATGTAAAATATATTTATTATTAATAAACGAACCAAGATAAACATTGGTTGTCCATGCTCGAGCCTGTCAAGCCTATTTCACGAGTTCAACCAAGCCGAACATGAGCCAAACCACGAGCTGCTCATCTCATTTCCCAGCCCTACATGCAAGGGATAAAGAAAGAGTAAAATAAAGATGAGCTCAGTATCCTTTTTCTTTTACAACTATCTCTGAACCTTCAAAGTTTGGGCATTCAGATGGCATGCCGATTCATTCTAACAGCCCTAGATCCAGGGTTGCTATAAAAGCGAGGGAAAAAGGGAATTCCCTCAGTAAGTTACAGGCATGTCCTCCAAATCAACTCATATATATATATATATATATATATATATATATATATATATATATATATATATATATATATATATATATATCCAACTCCACCCAACGTGGTCCAGGTCAGACCATGTTGCCACCCCCATCATATGCTCCTGACTCTGCAACAGTGGTGGACAGCACAATTTGACAAATATTCTTTGATTCCACTGTTTTGCATCAGGAAGAAGAGCCAGGCAGTTCCACATGATTCACAACCAAGTGGAAGCGCATAGAGTCCAGTGGACCCAGCCGGGTCTCACCCATCAGAACTTGGATCTAGGAATGAGTGAAAAAGAAAAAAAACACAGACACTAAATATACAAATCCAATGCAGTCACTGCACAAGCCAGCCATGTGTTAACAAAAGACCTGCAGGTCCTGCACATATTTATAATATATGCACAAATTTACATAAATCTAACCTGAAACAGTAAAACCCCTTTATTATCTTCACAGGGGCTCCAAGACGAACGTTTCATCAATCAATGAATAAGAACTAATTAGATCTCAAATAAAAAAGCCGATTTTTTTTCTTTTATTTGCATTTTTTATTTTTTAGGAATGAGAGAAAAGCATGACCCTAACAGTAGACATGACCACTCCTACCAACAGCAGACCCCAAATTCAACAGGACTAAATGGAGAACGAGAGAGAGAGGGTGATGTGACGGTACAGGCTTCTGTTTCACACCCAGCGAGGCATAACATAAGAAGAAGATGGGCCGGGGTTAGAGGCGTCGTTTCCCTGATTCAAGTTGCCGCTCGCGAGCATCGCCATCAGACTTCCCCCGTGCACCCTTCCTTCAGGCAGCGAAACGGCAGTCACGCTGGCTGAGCAAGCTTCCGCAGGGAATTGGAGAGACACCACGGGATACACAGCAGCATGCCCAATAACAGGTTTCATAACAGGTTTCGCAGAAGCATCCTGGTGCGACCAGACTCCAACCAAGTTGCCTTCCCCACCATAGCCACTTGTTGCGAGGTCGATGTGCATTCCTTCTGGCTTATCTTTGGGGTGAGCAGCAGGGGCCACAGTTGCTTGACTGAGCGTGCCACCACCGTGCACACGCTTGTCCAGGACCATCGCACTGTGCGTCTGGCACAAACCGGTCTTCCCCCGCGCAAACCTGTAGCAGGGGCCCTGCCCAGCATCCGTCCCAGGGTGCTGCACCCACGTGCACCGCTTGCCCCCGCCGTGCGCCTTGCAGAAATCCGTGCTTCCCTGCGCACTCTTTCCGCAGCCCTCAAACTTGCACCTCTTGCCACCTCCATGCTTGACGCAGAAGTTAGTTCTCCCCCTGGCGCTCTTGGTGCACCCGGACGCCGCGCACCTCTTACCACCACCATGCGCGACGCAGAATTTCGTCCCGCCGTGCACGCTCTTCGTGCAGACGCCGCCGCCCTGAAATGAGCACCGCTTGCCGCCTCCATGACCCTTGCACAGGGGAGTGCTCCCTTCTGCACCCTTTGTGCACCCGGCGAAGGTGCACCTTTTGCCACCCCCGTGCGCCTTGCAGAACATGGTGCTGCCTTGTGCACCCTTGGTGCATTGCGGGAACAGGCATCGCCTGCCGCCTCCGTGAGAAATGCACAGCCCGGATAGACCTTCGGCGCTCTTGGTGCAGTTCTCCGTCTGGCACCTCTTACCTCCACCATGCCTGATGCACAGCCCTGACTTCCCTCTGGCTGCCCTGGTGCAACCTCCCTCGAAGCCGCATCTCCTCCCGCCTCCATGCGCAATGCAGAAGTCTGTGCGACCTTCGGCACTCTTGGTGCAGCCAAGGAATTCGCATCTCCGGCCACCGCCGTGGGCTTTGCAGTAGACGGTTCGTCCCTCGGCGCCCTTGTGGCAGCCAGCTCTCTGGCACCTTCTGCCACCCCCATGGGCGATGCACAATCCGGAAGAACCCCTTGCTCCCTTCCCACATCCTGCAAACTGACAAGTCTTTGTGGTACTGCTACGTGCTTGAGTAAGCCCGGAAGTACAGGCAGCTGAACCTTTCCGCGCCGGAGTTACAGTTGACAATGCTGGAGCATCCTGGTTAAGATCAGCATTAGCTGAACTTTGGTTAAGATCAAAGCTTCGTTCCACGGCAGGGAGCAGACAGCTACCTGAGTTCCATCCAGAAGAAGTCGAACAGTCATCAACCAAAACTGTTTCATTGATGTTCTGGTTGTCACCTGAGGTTGGAGTGATGCTGGTGATATCAGATTCAGCAGGTCCAGTGGAAAGACTCAACTGGAGGTGGAAAGTCGAATCCATATCCATAATTTTGTGAGTCTTCCGCGAAGGTCCCTTTGGGCACGCATTCTTGTCGTTGCCAAGGTGAAGATGAAAGCTCAAGCCCAGATCCATGGAGGACTCATCATCTGTAGTTTCCTTAGTTGAAGTGAGGGTGCAAGTCTCTAAACTTTCCTTTGAATCCGAAGAACTGGGAGATCGGCCTAACCCAAGGGCTAGTAAAGACTCATCAGTAATGTCATCCCACTTCCTCTTAATATCCTTTGCAGATGGAAACTGAGATTCATGAGAACCAGGAGAATCCAGCCGTAAGACAGTATCTGTGCAATGCTCTGATAGGAATTGGGTGCCCTTGCTCAGACTTTCAAAAGCATTTACAGACATGGGGTGCGCGGAAAACCCAAGGTGCTTAGACCTGGGATCCATAAAAGACTCCTTAACTTGATGAAGCTGCTACTCTGATCTAAGTCTAACCCTTTATTAACTCCAAATGTGATGCAGTCTGCCTGACTTCCGGAAAATAAAAAAAATATAACTAAAAACAATGTGGGGTATGTTACATCTTCGACTCGAAGTAGTGCGAACAACCTCCGCTAACAAATCCAGATGTGTCCTTGCGATCCATCTCCTTAAAATTGAACACGGGAAGTCTGAAGTGATCTACTTGTCTGGTAGCCTTGGATTAGTTAGACCTTCATTGAGGAGTATAAACAGTCATAGTTCACAAATGCTTGTGAAAATGCGCTTCTGAGGTGCCAACTGCAAGATAAATTGAAACATGTAGCCACAAGCAGGTGAAAACAAATACGAAACAGTGATGAAAGCAAACTAAAACTGAAGAACATTTGGCACAAGGAAGTACAAGGGCAGACAAAGCCAAGTTGAAAAACACTTTCAATGATTCATGTTTCTCAAAGTTAAGAAGATTTCATGAAGAGAAAAATGAAAATAACAGGAAGAGGAAAAACAATTACCATGCCAGATTTTAAATGACAAGGACTCGTGCAGAGTATCAAAGTGCCACGACCAAATGAAGGCTTTAATTTTTTTTCAAACTTAAAAAAAAAAGTTACTGACTACTGAACACTCTTATAGACATACAGGTTATAATCTTCAATCATTTCAGCTTAAGACAGGATGTACAACTAATTATGCCCTAAAGATGATAAAAGAAAAAAAAAGGTCTCACAGTCAGAACAGCCGAATAAACCAAATTGACGAACAGTCGGTAAAATAGCTAAATATTGGCAACAAGGTAGCAGCAAGTTACAATTTTACACAAACCAATGGAACCCCTAACTGCTCATCCCTCAATATTCATTCATGAGTAAGAATGGCAATTTCAGGCACTGTACCATAGGTATCAGCAAAGGGAGAACATAAAAACCAAAATGAATATGTTAGCATTAATTGCATGAGATAATGGTACTAATAAACAAGGTAGCAAACAGGTTTCCCAGTGTAGAGCAGTAGGCCTTCATTGACAGAGAGAAAACAGCATAAACAGCACAATTTGCATGTGGCAAATCTATTATTCTCTAGACTTTGGGAAAAGAATAGCAAATCACAAAATATGAAACCAGGGAGGGGGGAATTCAGCAAGAGACTTGCATAGGACATGTCCTTAGTAGAGAGTTCACACAATCTATAGCTAGCCCGATTTAATAGTCATGGCGCAGTAAGTACAGAATAATCAGAGATCAACATGTCTCTCTATCAAGTTTTCAACTCTGATATGAGATAAGCAAGGATTAGCTGGCTGAGTACCAAGCTGGCACTTTAAGGATCTACATTATAAGAATATTCCCTTGATGTTGTTCACACGGATGGAAACTGTATCTTTCCATGGAAGATTAACATGGAAACAACAGAGTTGTCCAGTGTATTTTGGGGGATTACCTCTCAAACATTAACAAGCAAATTCTAGATAGTGCTGCACAACAACATCAACTCCAACCTATAAGAAAAAACCTGACATGCTATGAGGCGAATTTGAAACTATGCCAGCAAAACAGACAAGACAGATCCCTTCAGCAGCAGAAAGAAGTCTATTATCATAAACTCAAAGAGATTCAGACAATTACAGGAGAATTATTGTCAATTTGATGGTCTCAACATGCAGACACTATAACTCTCTCACAAGCACAGACTGGCAAACAACTTTTCTTGTCAAAAATCAAGAACTGACAGGTGGTGATAATACATTAGAAGATTCAATGGCAAGTTCAGGTTAGATTGGCAACTAAGTGAGCTAAGGCTCTGTTTGGATTAAGTTGATCCCCAATTCCTCTGAAAAAGTGTTCATGGAACTCAGTGGGACTTGGTTCCCCTGTCTCAGTAGAAAAAGAAATAGGCATCTAGAAGGGTGCTGACTTATTCTCTACCGATACAGTTGTAAATGAGTCAATGGGTTCTACAGAATTTATTTATAATAAATCCAAACAAGATGCAACAGAAACTCATAGACCACAACATCTATATCCTGAAGCTGAATAATAATGGGCTCATTCACAAAGAAGGTAAAAAACACAGGAAAAGAAAAACACACAAAGCAAACAAAAGAAGGCCTGTTCGTACATCCATATGAACACTTAACAAACTTCAAGTTTCAAATACAAATGAAATATTGAGTTGATGATGGCTTTCCTTTTTCTCCAGCTAAGTAAACCAGTCATAGTGTACCACCATATCAGAATTCAGAACAATATTTAAACATCGTGAAAACAACCACAAACACAGGATCCCTTCAAAAGAAGTACAGATAAAAATAAAACCTTAAAACCATCTGAAAGAATACAAATGTGATAAATAATGGACCGAAATATGAAACTACTACATGGCATGTAAAAGAAAAAAAGATCTTATCGTGAGGTTGATGCTTGTTTCAGAAAAAAGGGCAGATAGTGAGGCAGGTAATTCATTAAACATGAAACTTTACAAGAATACATTAATGGCCTAGGATGTTCAAACGATTATGAAATTTCTGGTACTAAAAAAGACAAATGTTTTCCAAAAGGGAAAAACTTGGCAGGAAAGAAAACTAAAGGATCCGAATGGGGAATTATGGAGAAAGACCATGCAAAAAGCAGAACTGGTATAGGAGGTGAAAAGGGGAAGATGGGCAAATCCAAAAAGGAAAAAGATAAAATGCAAATCAGAATTGTTAAGAAAGGAAAAAGAAAAGAACTGAATGCTTTCTACGTCATTTATTCTTTCAAGAACTGCATCCACTGGGAGAAAAGATGAAAGACGAAAATTGATAAAGTTCTACGGAACAATAAAACTTAAAGCCAACAAATTTTGGAGTTCTTCAATGTTCAAAGCTCGATCAGTGTTCACAACAGTATGAACACCAACCCTACGTCACAATTGATTAATCCCAAGAGATTCAAAGTTAAACTAACCTGAGAAACATAAATTTCTGAAGAAAAGCAAGAACTTTGAGAAAGTATAACTTTGGAAAAGGAAAAAATTGGAGCAAAAAGTTATACATGGACTCCTTCTCAAGATATCTTTTTGAAACACAGAACAGATCCATTGCTACTGAGATGACGTTGTCAAGTTTCTGAACCTTCGGCTTAAAGAAAAAGGGAACAATAAATCAAATTCAAATGATTTAAAGTCAAACAATCAAATAGGAACAACCACTCAAGAAAATAGGATAGATTAAGAAAAAGAGCAAGAAAAAAAGGAACAGATTTCATAATGGAAAAGGTTAAAACTGAACCAGATTCCTGTTTGCTTTTCTAATACAGATGTTCACAAGAAAGAAATTGAAGATAAAATGATCTAAAATCATAGTTTTTAATAAAAACTATGATTTTATCCTCCGAAAATGAAAAAAAAAAATAATCAGAATGGAATAAGGGCATATCTTTAGTCAAGAACTTAGCAGAAACGAATAAAAGTTAGAGGAATCAAAGCTAAGATGACTAAACATATTTCCAGAGAAATAGAAGAATATAAAGAAATTATAAAACAAAAATAACAGATAATGAGAGAGAGAGAATCTGAAGCATATGAGTTGATAACAATCGTTTCCAGAGCCAAAAGAGGAATCTCAGCAACGAAAAACAGAACAAAAGGAAAGCTGTATAAACTTTGACGCGCTTGAATTTATGAATGGCCAAAAGTTGCGTTTATCAAAGCAAAAAACAGCAGAACGGAAGAGAACTCATACAAGATGAAAATTGTGTGGAAAAATAATCTTTATGATACAAAACATTACCAAAACTAATCCCAACCGATTTAAAGCAAAAAATAGAAAAAAAAGAAAAGAGATAGAGATCGGTACCAACACAATGAATATCGGAAACGCAAATAAGATATCTTACTGAAACCAGAATATACTAAAAACAAATCTAAACTAGACAGAGAAAATATGAAAAGTATGAGATTTATAGTAAAATAAGCTAAATAAATGCAAAAGGAGATCAGACTCAAAAGAGAATACAAGAAAACTGAAGTAAGATGAATATACAATCACGACATGCAAAGATTGCGTTGATGAAAATGAAAGCAACCTCAAAAATCATTGATTTCTTCACACAAAAGGATGAAACAAATTAAAGATCTCACAACGCAGGAAAACAGAACAAATTCAAACACGAATGTTTTCTGGTCTTTCCACCAACTCGAAAACAAAACGACCTAAAAAATCAAGAAATTTCGAGAGCGAAGGAAGAGCGTTTATTGCAATACACAAAAAGAGGCGAAACACGTATCAGATTACAAAGCGAGTAAGGAAAAACCAGAAAGACACAGAGAAAGAGAAAAGAACGCACCTCAGAGCTCCAATAATCGCTCCAACGAAGCCCGCAATCCGACGATCGAGAGAGAGGGGAATGCTAGGGTTTGTCAGAATTCGGGAGGATGGGAAGAGGAGCGAAATTAGCGAGTAAGAAGAGAGCGTGAGAGGGAGACAGACAGAAACAGAAGGGAAGAGGAAATTTTTCAATAATAAACAGAAAAAGAGGAGGAAAAATTAAATAAAACTCTGTGAAGGTTGAATTACCGATTTATACTTTCGATGGTTCATAAGGACGAACGTATCCCACGTTGCCACAGAATATGATGACCATAATGCCCCTCGGAGTTGTTTTGGGGGGAAAGTGAATTGGATCGGATCCCTTTTTATTAGTTCCGATTTAGAAAAGACCGGTTTCTGTTTAAGGCGGGGTGGATTTGGACCTACCAGATCCTATTGTGTTTGGACTTATCTCACAGATATTGCTAATATTTTGAAAAAATATCATTTTTTTTATGACCAAAGAAAACTCTCAACATGAACCGGGTCACTTAATGGGCCCACCTCCCGTAAAACTCCGGATTGAGTATACAACCACTCAGACTTAGGGGTGGCAAAATCTGACCCGACCCACCAACCCGCTTCTTAGCCGGGTTAGGGTTTGGCTTAAACGGGTTGACCCGCCTAACCTGTTTATTAAACGGGTCGTGTTAGGGGTATGCCAACCCGTTTGACCCGTTTAATAAACGGGTTAGGCGGGCGGGTCAACCCATTTACACGAACTCATCAACCCCCAACCCGTTTATATATATATATATATAAACTTATCTAACCCTAACTCCTGTTTGACCAATAGTCCGAACCAAACCAAATCGTAAACAAAAATGTCTATGTTATCGGGTCGACCCATTTAATAAACGGGTCGCCGTGTCATGTAATCGTGTCTTGTCGACCCGACCCGTTTATTAAACGGGTTAACCGTGTCGTGTAAGGTTACTCGTTTAATAAATTGGTCGTGTTCGTGTTTGCCACATCCGACCCGTTTAATAAACGGGCCGTGTTCGTGTGGAGGTATTCTGACCTGCCAACCCGACCCGATTGCCACCCCTACTCAGACTTACCTGCCCCAACCCTAATAACATAATTGTAATAACGATATTTTCAAAAGCTAATATAACACTGCAAATGTGTGATATTCTCAACATATTGCTTGTTTCCAAATTATTACATTTTTATATCAGTATTAACATAATAAAAAATTGTGTAATATTTTTATTTTATACTTTCATTTGTATTTGTTATCTATATTTTATAAATTTGAGTTTTTCTCAAGAAAAACCAAAATTTTCAAGTAGTGCAAGATTTCCCTTGTTGAACTTTTCTCAATAATGAGATTTGTGAAATTGGTTTGTGCTTAGGGCCTTCCAAAATTATACTAAATTGTGTTTGGGTATTAGGGTGAGAAGCAATTAAAATAATATTAATTTTTTATATTTATTAAAAAATAACAAATTCAAGAGTAAAGCGTACCGATTTTCTGCCGATAAGATAAGTATCGGCCGATACAGACACTCACTTCTTACTTCTTACTCTGGTAACGATGAATCGAAGTCATGACATTGACTTTTTTCAAAGCGGGGTTAAACGCACCAGTCTTACCAACTTTGGTAATAATAACTCATTCATGCCTGGATCTGAGCCTAATTTCCTTAATTGTAGATCCGTCAAGGTATAAGTCCAGATCCATAGATACGGATCAACCATAAATAGACCCATAACATGACTTCCTTATAACCTTTAAGATTCCATAAATGATGAGAACCACGGTTTTAAGACGTGGTAGGAGTAGTAGTAGGACTAGGGCTGCCAAACGACAGGAGCAGCTCGTGGCTCAGCTCAGCCCGGCCAGCTGGGTTATGAGCCAGCTTGTTTAGGTAAATGAGCTGAGCATGAACATGGCAAGCTGGGCTAGTATAGGCTTGTTTTACATATTATATATTTTGTACATATATTATATAAATTATATATATAATATATTATATGTGTTTTATACATTTATCACATATTATATATATTTTATATAGTATTAAGCTTAAAAACAGTTAAAAATCATGTTTTAAAAAAAATGAGCTGACTCGTGATCGGCTCGCCAAGCTCGATCTGGGGTGTACCCTTTCATTCGGCTCATTTATCAGCCTTATGTAGGACCCATAGTGACAAATATCACGAGATTTATGAAAATCTTGCGATAATATCGCGAGAAATTGCTTGAAAGTTTAAAAACGGCAATTTCCTGCAAGATTTTCAAAATATCATGAGATTTATGAAAAAACATAAATATCGTGATTTAAATGCGATATTTATGTTTTAAATGGCTATTTATAATGAAAAATTCATGTATTTTTATTTTAAAATATTTTTATTAATATTTTTTATAAAAAATAAATTTTATATATTTAAATTTATTTTTTTATTCTCGAGATTTTGCCAAAAATGCAAGATTTATGAAATTTTTTTAATTTCTCATGAGTTTTTTGAAAAACGAGAAATTGCCGATAAAAATGTTTGTCACTATGGTAGGACGGACCCAAACAACCCAGAGTTTTCAAGGAGACCTGGTTCCCTAGAAGAACCAAATTAATAGGGTTGGGATCAGGTGATATTAAAAATCACCAATTAATACACATGAAAAGTATGTCATGTGGTACTGAGACAGAGTGACGTAAATGGGATGTCAACGGATCTGATTTGGGTCAGTTAATTCGACCAAATCTCAATTCGATTAGTTGGATTTGGTAAACCCGGCGCTATCCCACTGATAATCAGAGTAAAGTTTGGTATGCATTTTTTGCATCTGAATCCAAGTCAATTCTGAATTCAAAGAATTATCTGACCCGATTACATATAAAACATATCCAATTAGCTAATCAGATTACCTTTTCCATTCAACTCAGGATCCGAATATGATTCGACAAGATCCGAGTTCGACTAATTACGTCCCTACATAAAAATGCTAGTCAGCCCTAATCGTACCAAGCGGATTTGGACACGTAGTCAATTACGGACTCAGATTCGGTTTTGTCATAAATGCACCTGGATTATGCCGAAGCCCTCAATACAGTATCCGATTTATGGCGCTCTCCAGACTCCAGAGTGTGAGGGCGAATTTGTCAATATCGAAAACTCGGTCGGACAGTTTAGTCATTTAAAAAAGTCAAAGGGCAAATATAACAGCTAGGAGCTCATCAATCGGCATGGGGAGACGGCCGTCATTTTAGAAGAAGGCAGAGCCCTTTCCGTACTTGGGACGGTTATAGAGGCGGTGGCTCGTCATTGGTGGGGTGAAAGGGCCTGCAGGTAACCTAGGACCCACGTGATGACGCTACAGATGACGTCATCCTGGTTGTGGCGAGAGCCTCTCGTGGTGCGTGCGCCTTTCGTGTGGGCCCCGCCACGGCCATTATCTCCCGCCAATGAGTGGCGTCTTTTTTTTTTTTGTTTTTACTTGTCGCCCTTCTTTCCCTCTTTCTCTGTGTTGAGTATTACGGATTTACCCTTTGGTTTAAGTTAATTAACAAATCTTGATATCGAGATTATCTCGAGATAAATTAAAATTTTCACTTTTCCCAAAATATCTTACAAAAATTTCAGTACAATCTATATTACTAGATCCACTGAAATCAAGCAAAATCTATTTATTATTCTCAGGCAAGAACATAAATGGGCCTTTTAGGGGTGCAAATGGATCTGATCAAGTATAGAAGTTTTTATAATTTTTTACTGTTTCTACCTGATCCAGATTCGACTTTCTTATATATTTAGCTGATCTGGATTTGACTTTTTTATATATTTAGCTGATCCGAATCCAAATCCGTTTGCATCCCAACTCAGTTCTATTGATCTTTTGTTTGCTGGAAATACAATCGGCTGACTTGTGCCATATTCACAACATCTGTCAGTACATCTAGTTTGGGGAAAATTGCACGTGCCGCAGGTTTCGAACTTGTGACATCTTTCAAACTTGATGACGTTATTAACTAATATGAAATTTGAAGGTTTGAAGTCGACAAAGGATTAATAGCAAGAATTCAATCATTGTGATCATATTAGTAAATCCATATATAAGACATTATTTCCCTTGGTACGAGCACCCCAGTGGTTGCCCATGCGGTCAGCGGGGTCCTCTGTCAAGCTGAAAGCTCAAGATCAAATCCTGCTGGTGCATGCAGCCTGCCATTGTTTTATCACGGTTGGGGCACATAAGTATGGGTAAACGTGTCTTAAACTTAGAGTAGGGATGGCAGTGGACCCGGGGAAACTGACTCCACCTCACCCCGTTTGGACCAGGGACGGAAGATATGAAATGGGGATGGAGGTTAAAATCAAAACCCGTACAAGGATGGAGGTGGGGATGGACTTCCGCTTTCCCCTGCCCCGCACCTTCCCCATCCCAATTCTTGCCTTGCCATACCCTGCTTCGTCCCCAATCTTTCTTTAAGGATGGCAATGGACTGGAAGGAAAACGGGACCCCGCCCTGCCTCGCCCCATTTGAACCAGGGATGGAGGACATGAAACGGGGATGGAGGTTAAAATAAAAAACCCATACAAGAATGGATGGCGGGATTTTGAAACGGACGGGGTGGAAACCTTATCCCCCGCCCCGCTGCCATCCCTAACTTAGAGTTTTACTTAGCAGGGAGGTAAGCCCATTAAGTAGAGCCAATCACATGACAGCATTTCATGTGGGGCCTGCACTGTGTAGCTGTGGTCCCAATGCAATGCTATTATTGATTGGCTAGTGTCACATAGCCATGACACTTAGCTGCTCCTTTGATCTCAACTCCATTAAGAAACCCTGTTCTCTGTTAGGGTTTTTCTTAATCATAAAAAAAAAGACATCCCCTGCTATGAAAATCTAAGATGGTCAATTGCACACTTTTATAAAAAATGACAGTAAAATCACAAGGTTGACGTGTACCCTTTCCAAACCAAAAATCAAAGTCAACCAATAGTGATAAACATGAAACCTTAAAAGAATACAATTTGGTTGATCAACCGAAGTACCCCTGTTCACCAGCCACTGTTGGAACAATATGAGTTCTCCAAAATGCCTTACAATTTGCCCAAATACACTCTTGGTGAAACAAAAAAAAATCTCTGGTTCTCAAATTTTTAAGATATTTTTGTCTTTTAACAAATATCATACTATATTCGCACATCATTTTTGTGAATATTGCTTAAAACGTGTGAATCGCTTTTAACCAAGTACTTTCAACGTAAGTTCGCACATATATTACGACATTCATAAATCATATTTGTGAACATTACCCAAAATGTGTGAACCTCTTTTAATTAAATACCCTCAATGTAAGTCCACAAATATATTACGACCTTAGTAAATCATGTTTGCAAATGTTTTCAAAATTTGTGAACCTTCTTTAACTAAACACTCGCAAGATAGGTCTACAAATATAGTAAGACATTCACAAATCATATTTGTAAAAGTTCTCAAAATCTATGAACCCCCTTTAACTAAACACTCGCAACATAGGTCCGCAAATATAATACAACATTCGCAAATCATGTTTGTGAATATCTCCAAAATTTGTGAACCTCATTTCATTAAAAACTCTCAACATACATCTGTAAATATAGTACGACCTTCACAAATAATTTGTGTGAATATCTCTAAAATATGCGAACCTCCTTTAATTAAATACTTAAGTGTATAAATATTGCACAACCTTTGCAAATCATTTTTACGAATGTCCCCTAAATGTGTGAACCTTCATATGCTCATTAAATGTGTGACTTCGCATTTGAGGGTTATTTTCACATAAAATTAAGGTTTTTGTGGTCTCTAACCTATTTTTCTCAGTAATATTTTTTTGTGACTATTTTTTATGAATCTTTGAAGTAATTGTGTTATTTTCGTCACATAGTGGCATATCTTCAACAACTTTTGGGCATTAGACACACCATTAGCAGCGAGATATTCTGGTACACATGTTTCACTTCGTGTAATGGTTGAATCATCGACATGAATTAGTTATTTTTTAAAACATTGACATGAAATAATTATTTTATGAAACAATTGTATGGTTCTTAAGTTATCTTTGCATGTACAATAGCTTATTCTGTTTATTTGTTTAAGTCATTTTTATATGAGTCTTCATTCCCTACTTTTTTTTCTTAATTTTGTAAGCCTCTATCCTCAAATTTGGTTATTTATTTGTTGTTTATATTGTATTATAAATAAAAATGATTAAAAAATATTTGCATGATTTTCAAGTTATTTGTACATTTTTAATAGCTTAAGTTGTTGGTTTATTATAATTCGATTTCATGTGAAATAGTCTATTTCAATAGCCTATCATGTTTCTCTTTTGCTCTCCGGTTTACCTCTAACATATTTCTTTTTAAATATTTATTTATTTATTATAAAGAGACTGTCATGAAAGCATTAACACCAACACCAACACCTATTGAATGAACACAACAAGGGATAGAGTACGAAAGAGGCTTAACATGTAGATAAAAAGGAAATCTATTTCGTGACCAAAAGTATGGGTGGCTGACATATTCTACGAAAAATAGAACATTAATTTACAGAGGCTGAGAACATTGCGTTCAAATAAGAAACAACAATCATATTATGTGGCATTCAAAAAAGCTATTGTTGCATGAAAGGTTGAAGATGTATTGTCCACAATCTTGTCTCTCATCCAAGAAGCATCTAATGAAAGATAACAGTCAGTGGTGAAAAAGTGTAAGGAGCCATTGACATTTGAGTCTTCAATAGTTGCTAAACTGCATGTCTGGTTAGAAGAAACCGGAAACATAGTTACCTACAATGGTGAGATAGAAAGGAAAAAATGTAGACACGATGAGAAGAAAAAATGGTAAAGGAAAAAATGTAGACACGATGAGAAGAAAAAATGGTGGAGGAACCTTAGCAAGAGGAGGGCACCAAGACTAAGGTGGAGGAGACTGTGGAAAAGATAGAAGAACGACATCTAACAAATGGAGATGCTGATGAGAGGAAAGAGAAGAAACCTCATCAAATAGAGAAGTTGAAGGGTGAAGTAGAAAGTAAGGGCATGGTAGGTGAGAGGGTAGAGAAGGATTTACACAAAAGGAGGCTCGTACCATAGAAAAATGTCCTGTCTGTGCCTCTTATGTGATTTTATTATAAGAAAGCTCGTACATTTTGGGGGCATTCGCAACCATGAGTTGCGAAGGTCTCCAAAATGCGTGAACCTCCTTTAACTAAATATTCTCACATTTGTGAATGTCTTAACATTCAGACGTGAATGTCCTCACACATTTGCGAATGTCCTCTTACTTGTGCTTCTTATGTGATTTTAGTAAAAAGAGCTTCACACATTTTGGGGATATTTGCAACTATGAGTTGCGAAGGTCACCAAAATGTGTACTCCCACATTTAAGAACATTCATCGTAAAAAATAAAAAATGGCATGATTGCGAATGTCTTACTGCATTTGCAAATGTCTTCCTGCATGTGCCATTTTTTAATCGAGGTTCGCACATTTTGGGACATTCGCAAGAGTTGTGTTGGTCATACTATATTTGTGGAGGGATAAAAATGTCCTAAAAAGTTATGAATCAAAATTTTAGATATGCAAGGAAATTTTTCAAATTGCTTGGTATTTCAAAAAGCACGCTATTTAGCAAGGACAATAAGATTATTTTTCAAAAAAAATACATTCACATTATTTGCCTTCAAGAAGAACAAACTCTTTTGTTGTACCAATAGATTACTATTGATTTACATTATATTAAGTAGGCCATGCTTAAAGACCCACTGGATTTGCCGAATCTAAGGGCTAAGCTTGTAGTTAAGGTACAAAATACTTGAATGACAAGTGGGGCTTATTTAGGTTACAGGTGCATTAGTGAATGAGCAAGATGGTTGAACATCAAACCTACCTTATTGTTATTGTACTCCTGGTTCAAGATAACTAGAAAAAGTAAAGGTTCCTTTTGCACTCTTTTGAACCACCAAGTCACTAGGGCTATGTTTGGGAGCAGTAGTTGGGAGAGGTGATGGGTAGGGGTGGCAAAACCTGACACGACCCGCCAACCCGCCTCTTAGGCAGGTTCGGGTTTGGCTTAAACTAACCCGTTTAATAAATGGGTCGACCCGCCTAACCCGTTTATTAAACGAGTCGGGTTTGTGTTAGAGGTATGCCAACCCGGCTTACACGTTTAATAAATGGGTTAGGCGGGCGGGTCAACCCGTTTACCCAAACTCGACCCACCAACCCGCCCTCCAACCCTTCAACCCGACCCGCTAACCGACCGGCCAACCCACCCGCCAACCCTCCAACCTGACCCACCAACCCACCAACCTGATCGGCCAACCCGCCCGCTAACCCGCCAACCTGTTTACCCGACCCAACCCGTTTATTAAACAGGTTGGCGGGTCGTGTCGGGTTACCCGTTTATTAAATGGGTCGGGTTTGGGTTGAGGTATGTTGACCCGTCAACCCGTCGGGTCGAACCGGCAACCGCAACCCGACCCAACCCGTTTATTAAACAGGTTGGCCGGTCGTGTCGGGTTACCCGTTTATTAAATGGGTCGGGTTTGGGTTGAGGTATGCTGACCCGCCAACCAGACCCGATTGCCACCCCTACTGATGGGGATTCATCAAATCCCTCCGTTAATTGGAGTCACCATTTTGGGAGGGAAGATGGAGATGAAAAGGGTGTTTGGATGGGAGATGGTGTTATAAATGTGTAGATTCCTCATGAGGCTGTTGTTGTTGTTGCCCAAATCCATCAATTTCATCACTATTGTCATCACCGCTCCCAACAATGCATCACACTCCATGGCCAGAACCCTCACCCACAGCCCATAATTGCTTAGGCTTGTGCACGGGAATCCCCTCCCCAGGGTTTTAAACAAATGACGTGCTGTACCCACTGCCCCTGAATTCGACCCCCCCTTAGTTAGGAGGACATCCCCTGCAATCAGGGGCTTAGCTAAGGGGGGGGGGCCCAGTCCTGCCTCCCCAAACAGTTATTTATTTATTTTTAAAGCCCAGTCCTAGCCCTGCCCTGCCCTGATTTCATATGAAATAGATTTTTATCCATTTTTTAGCCCAGCCCTGACTGCAGCAAATAGTTTGATTTGTCCATATGAAATAGATTTTTATTAATAATTGTAGCCATTTTTATTTTATCTCAAAAAAAAAATTTGGGGGCGCTGCCCCCGAACCCCCGACTATCACACAAATAAAATTTTTTTGCTACATCCCTGTTTGCCCCCCCCCCCCCCTCACATGAATCCTAGCTACGCCCCTGCCTGCAATGCTCTGTTTCAAGCTTGGTAGCATAGATGATGTTAACGGGTTGGGTTTACTTGGACTCGACCTGAACCAAACCCTATATGGTGACAAATAAGAAGACCCGATTAATACCTGGATCCGGACTCGAAGGTCCCATTAATACATGGATGCAGGTATAGTTTGTGAAATTTTATACCAGATCCAGGCCCGACCTGAGTTCCGATTAAGACCCATAAATTTTTAATGTAAAAATGATAAAAAATATTACTTTATCGGATATGGACCGGGTCTGGTTCATGTAGTTCTTATCGGGTACGGGTATGGTTTTTCTTATAGCAGACTCGATTAGACCCGATACCATACCGAAAATCTGATTCAAGTTTGGTTCCACCTGAATCCGAACCAAACCTGACCCGTTGACACCCCTACCGGTGGGGGCATGACCGTCAACAGAAGAATTGTTTCTCTTAAAAAAAAAAGCCAAACAACAAAAGAATTGGGCCCCAGTTTGAGCCAAGTTGACATAGAGAGAGTGCTTTTTATCAACAACAAATTCGCCAATTTTCATAATCATCCTTTTTGTTGCTAATGCTTGCGTTTCAAATCAGTCTCTTTTCAATAATGTAATGTCTAATCGGGAGATTTTTTGTGGGCCCGGTGCTTAACTAGGATATCAAACTTTTTTTATTTCCACGGAGAAAGCTGGGGTTAGGCAGAGAGCAGATCAAGTGATCTGCCTGATCACTTTTAGAAAGGTGATTTCGCATCCTCACCGTCCACAATGTACACAAGGTCCTTGTGGACGAAGCAGTGGACGGTGAAGATGTCAAATCACTTTCTTAAATTGATTAGACAGATCACCTGATCTGCTATAGTTATAGCACCTTACCATTGGGCCAACTTGCAACGTCCCAACACATGGTGACATGCACTAACTGCTCCTGCCCCTGAAAATATCAAACTTGGAAAAAAACAAATAATCCATACGTAATGTGGGATCCACATTTCATGCAGAAACATGACCACAAAAAGGTGATTTTTTCATCCCCACCTCCATTCCTGCACTGGGATGAATTTTAACCTCCACCCCCGCCTTTATCACTGTTTCATGTCTTCCATCCCTGGTCCAAACTGGGTGAGGCGGGGCGGGGACCGTTTTCCCTTAGTCTATAGTCATCCCCTAAAGGATTGGAGACAGGGCGAGGCTAGGGGGGGACGGGGAGGGGAAAAGCGTAATAAGTCCATCCCCGCACGGGAATAGATTTTAACCTTCATCCCCGTTTCATGCCCTTCATCTCAAGTCCAAACGGGGCGAGGCGGGGCGGAGCCCCGTTGTCCCCCGGTCCACTGCCATCCCTAGCTTTGACATGAACAAATATTCCCGATCAGCATCATTGAGATTAGATTCTTCTTCTTTTTTCCTAGCTAAGCCAAGGGAAACCATGGTTCTTACTGGCAACTAGCGAAATGTAGGAACCGGTAGCTTCAACCACTGGCCTTGTGAAGTTATATCAACCCATCTGTAAGCATTTTGATTTTTATAATCCTTAAAAAAAAACTCATTTATTGATCATTATTATTTTTGGATAGTCCAAGGGACCCCCTCTCAGATCACACTCTTAAAGTGCCCCCTGATCACTGAGGAGTACACTCAGCTTCAACCTTGCGACACAAGATGCTGCTCACGGGTTTTGAACTTGCGACATTCACAAGTAAAGCCTACCAGATGAGCAGAGCCCTTGTGGGCATTGACCTCTATTCTTGCCATGGCTATGGCTGCATTATATACAAGCAACCATGGAAAGATTGAACTAATTCCATTATAACTTAAAGAATAATGCCCCAATATTAATTCAATAACCCCTCTATCATCAGTAGATAGGCTACACAAGCAGCCATTAAATAACCTTAACAATGACATTAATAAGAGGGTTATAACATTCAAAAATCAGGTAAACTACTCTCACCACCCTAGTGGCCCATAGGATCCTTATTGTGAGAATCTATGATCACAATCTGGATCCTGTACCTCGATCTGATGGGATGGGTGTGAACCCAGCCGGACCTAATGCAGACCTCTAGTGCTCAAATACTTGAGTTTCACCATGTCCCTTTGCTATACTTTCAGCTTTGGCTTTGCAGCAAAAGACGCATCCCAGGTATCAAATGCACTTTATATCCTTCAACTCCGACCCACTTAACCAGGTGTGTGAAGCCCTTGGAGCTAGAATTATATATTAGTTTAATGATCAACAAAAGTGCCAAAACAATGCCAGCAAATTTGAGATGTGCCTTTTTTGCCCTTCTATTGTACAACAAAAATGACATATTTTAAAACATGCCGCACAATTTATCAAATTCATCAAATAGACAATTACTTAGGTTTTCACTTTTTTTTTAGAGGCAACTGCGAATTTTTTATTTTTGGGGTCACGACGATGCAAGTGGATAGATGCACAAAACTCATCAGCAAATCACATATGAGGTTCTGATATTCCAAAAAAGTTCGTGAAATTCTAAAACACTTGTAAAAAAAGTTACGAGTATCGCAAGGCACATTACGAAAATCCTTTAAGAATTGTGAAAGTCCATAGCAAAATTTCAAGCAAGTATCGAAGGGATATTGCAAAATTATTTTTTCATTCAAAATTTTATTCTATATAAATGGTACTTTGTTTCTCAATCACTTATTTGCATCTGGATACCCTATTTTGGCAACACTAAGGTTCTTTTGGTCCCCAACCGGTGGTTCCCAATCCTTTTACTGATCTTCCAACGACATTCAGGCTTTGCGAAAATCTTTCAATGGCAGCGGCTCATCGACAACGATTCATCAGTAGTGATAAACCCCAAAAGCATGGGCAACACTTCATTGACGATGAGTTTTTTCAGAAAAAGCATGGACGACACTTCATCGACGTTGAGTTTTTTCAGTAAAAGAATGAGTGCTAATTTATCGACGGTGAGTTTTTTCTGGTAAAAGCATTGGCAACACTTCATCGACGATGAGTTTTTTCATTAAAGCATGAGTGGCACTTCATCGATAGTGATTTTTTTGGTAAAATCATTGGCGGTGAGAAGATCAGCGATACTTCATCGACAGTGAGTTTTTTTTATAAAAGCATCGACAATGAAAAGATTGATGATACTTCATCGATGATAAGTTTTTTTAGTAAAAGCATCAGTGGTGAAATCTTATAATAAAATCCTCGACGGTAAGTTATCAGTGAGTGTCGCATTCTCATTATAAAGAACATGAAAGATGATGATGTAAAAGACATCCGCTCTAACAAATTATGATAACCAAAAAGATGTGTTAGACAATAATGATGTAGAGTCGATGTATCTTACAGTCAATGTTCGTTCAATCACATGGTATGAGTGAGATAAAAAAAATTAAGAGAACAACACATAATGTAGAATCAACGATAATTTACTTTGTTTTCTCTCTATCAAAGATGCAGTGCAATTTGGTATTCTTAAGGCTGAAGAGATTAATGTACTTTTGTACATACTCTGTTTTTTCTCTCCATCAAAGTGGTAGTGAGAAGCAATATTCTTGTAAAAAAATGAAATGAATACAATATATAAACAATTTTATTTCATCAAGGAATAGAATGAATGCAAAATGTATGAACAACTTTATTTTGTGAAAAAATTAAATAAACACAATGTATGAGCAACTTCATTTTATGAAAGAATGAAATGAATGTAATGCATGAGCGACTTTATTTTGTGAAAGAATGAAATGAATGTAATGTATGAGCGATTTTATTTTATAAAAAATAAGTCACACATAAATTCATTTTGTCAAAATTATATTCATGTAGGGCATCCGGATGCAAGTAAGGGACTTAGAAATAAAGCATCATTTATATAGATCAGAATTTTGCAATGCCCCTACAATACTCATTTAAAATTTTGCAAGGTACAAACTTTCGCAAGTTTTTCGTAATTTCTCCATATGTCATGCAATACACTTTTAAAATTTTGTAAGGTATACAAATTTCTGCAATACTTAAAGGATTTTTGCAACGTGCCTTACAATACTCATCAGGAGTTTCACAAGTATTTTGAGTCCATTCACTTTTAGCATTGTAACCCACAAAAATAAAAAATACACAGCTACAAGAGGTAAAAGAGTAAAAAAAAATTAAAAACTCGTGGAATTGTTCATCTGACAGATTTGGTAAATTGTGGAGCATTTTTTAAAACTCCTATAATATGATAATTTTTTGTTCATAATTCAGCTTAATTTTAATTTAGTAAGTAGCATTTTATCTTCTGTTTTTTTTTCACCGTCCACCATCCTACAAATTTCTAATCAAAATGTAACAAAAATCAAATTTTCATTTTTAGATGTTTAAACCACCTTGCATTTGATAAACTAATGTACTTTTTTTGCTTGAAAAACACTCAACTTCAAATTAAGTACCAACGGGGCTCCAACTTTTTGGTAGGAGCAGTTTGTTCAAGTCACCATGTGATGGGACTAGGGGTGTCAACGAGTGGGTTTGGTTCTGACTGAGGTGGTACCAGACTTGAACCCAATTTTTGGGTATGGTATCGGGTTCAGACCCAAATCTAATCGGGTCCACTATAAAAATAATCAGACCCAGACCCAGATATAATCGGGTCTACTATAAGAAAAGCCAGACCCAAACTTGATAAGAATTACGTGAACCAGACCCAGATCATACCTGGTAAAACCATATTATTTATCATTTTTACATTGAGCATCTTAATCAGAACTTGGGTCGGGTCCAAGACTGGTATAAAATTTCACCAACTATACCCGAGTCCATGTATTAATCGGACCTTCGGGTCCAGACCCAGGTCTTAATCGGGTCTTATTATTTATCACTACCCGAAGCCTATAAGTAGGGATGGCAGTGGGGCGGGGTGGGGCGGGGGACAAGGTTTCCACCCCCGCCCCACCTCCGCGGCGGGGATGGATTTTATCCTCCACCCCCGCCCCGTCCCCGCCCCGTCCCCGTCCCCGTCCACGCCCCGTCCCCGTTTCCGCCTTCATCCCCGTTTCATGTCCTCCACCACGATCGACGCAGTCTGCACCCGATATGCCTCCTCGAAGGCGGAGTTGAACCGCCTGAAAGCTCGCCTCACGCTTTCGGCATCGATCACCACCGGCATCTCCGCCATGGCCGCCACGACTTCGCTCCATGCCATGCGCTCGTAGTTAGCGACGTACTACCGAAGCTTCTTGGTGTGCATTCACACCCAAGTGTCGTCGAGGACGAGTCGGAGATCGGAGCTCTGCACCTTAACGATGATGTACTGAAGATTGTTCGTAAGAAAGAGGTAGGAGAGGGGTATGTCTCGGTAGAGCTCCGCCCTCCCGTCGAGCTTGCAGAGGAGGCTGAGTATGAGGGTGGAGGCCTCCCCCTGCGACGACCCGGCTACAATGATAATGCGGATGGGGAAGGGGAAGGGGAAAGGGAAGAGGCGACGGCCCGGCTCGGCGGCTCTAGGGTTAGGAAATTAGGGAAGGGAGTTAGGGTTAGTGAATAGTAAAAATATAAAGGGTTGGGGGCGGGGATGGGGCAGGGCCGGGACGGGGATGGGGCGGGGTGGGGCCGGGACGGGGATGGGGCGGGGCGGGGCGGGGCGGGGCGGAGGAACGTGCCAGTCCATCCCCGCCTCCACCCTCGGACGGGGATGGATTTTAACCTTCGTCCCCGCCTCCATCCCCGTTTCATACCCTTCATCCCCGGTCCAAACGGGGCGAGGCGGGGCCCGCTTTCCCCCGGTCCACTGCCATCCCTACCTATAAGGTTTGGTTAGGATTGGATCTGGGTAAACCCGACCCCTTGACACCCTTAGATGGGACGTTGCAAGTTTGAACCCCACTCGTAGAGGTGGTTGTATAACAGATGGTTGTATAGCCACCATAGTGCTTTTGTATCAGAAAGGAGGGGGCCCTTGGTCCCCAGTTTGATCATAAAAAAAGAAAAAAACTTCAAATTAAGTGGAACAATGGAGAGACTAAATAAAGAATGGTCAGGATTGAATGTACGATGGAACCCATCATATTTCAAATGATGGGACCTGTGTTCCTAAATAGAGGGACTCAATAATGCAAAAAAAAAGAAAAAAAAGAGATCGTATCAACTTTTGGCAACGTTCACATCATAATTTAAACTTTTAGGATTGTACAAATAGGAAGTTTTAGTTGGAACTCTAGACAGGACAAAGCCTTGTATGCCAATGTTTTCTTTTTTCTAATAAAAGAGAAAACACACTTGTTCAAACGCCCCCCCCTAAGGGCAAGTTTGCATCGCAGGAGAAATTTTGTGCGGTCAGATTGTGCAGTGTTCGTCTTGGACTCACCAGTTTCACCCACCCCCACGGGTGCGATTGGCACGTCCCATGCAGCAGTGCTGAAAACACAGCACGCAGTGCGTCCTGTTTGAATGTGTGTTGTCCGCAGTTATCAAATGGGGGGCACGGCGCCTGGGCAAGGGACCAGTCTGTCCCCACACTAGTGAGTCTCGCGTATCAAACGCACCATAAAAGATTTCTAAGATTTTTTTTATTTTTGAAATGGAAGACAAGAGCATTCCGTCGATCAAACAGCCCAAAACCACATTAAAATCAAGAAACTTTTTTAAATTCAAGATGACAGTAGGAAATTCTAACCAAAATGATGCGTGCCAATATATACTTCAAACCATTTAAACCGGTTCGATATGGGTTCAAAGAGTCGGACCGAGACGGATAATATGGTGGGGGCATGCCGGACCGTAAAAAGCGAAGAATCAGCCGAGTCAGGACGGGAGGAACATTTTTTTAAGACCGTCCCGACAAAGAGTGGAACGTGGAGACGCCTCCACCGTACACGTCTAAGTAAGATCCTCCGGCTTGGCTGGGCAATCATTTCCCGCGGCGAACGGTAGTGGGCTTTAAAAGGGGAGGGCGAGGCAGCGACACGTTTTGAGGCAGACCCCAACTTGCCGCTGTGGGTCCCACCTGGGGGGGGGGGGGGGGGGGGCGGCGGTGGGGGCGCGTGATTCTGAAGCGGACTCTGCTGCCCCCGCAGCTGGAAGCCAAAAAAAAAAACAAAACGAAAAGAAGAAAATGAGAGAGAGGGGCGCGCAGAATATTCAGTTTTAGTGGCACTTTATAATGGACGAAAGTACCCTTATGACAAAAATGCCCTCCGACCCTACGGCCACGTCCATGGGAGAGTGAAAATACGGTGAATTAAGGCCGTGTTTGAGAGACTGTCGTTGGTGGAGATGGGGGTGTAACAGGTGATATTCTAAAAAAAAAAGTTGGAGGCTGATTGGGAGTCTGATTTGAGGGAAGCGTGAGGTAATCCGTCAGGTTTAAATCTCCGATTTTTCGAAATTTGATGTCTCTGCATAGAGAGGAGGTATTTAGGATTACTGGAATTACAGGGAGTCCTATGACTCCCTGAAATTCTGATGGTTCACATTTGGTGATGGTTTTACTGCAATAAATTCTCTTTTTAAAGAGTTTTTTACTGCACCATCTTCTCAGTAAATCCCTTTTTAAACATTGTTTTTTACTGTCGTGACCTCATTAAATCCCCTTTATCTATATATGTTGATACACTTCCATGTGGCTCACTGTTTCCTGCTTCAACATTGTTTTCCCCTGGTTCTCAATCTCAAAACAATAGGTTATTCTTTTTTTTTTGTTTTTGAGTGTTTGTTTATTTGTGTGGTTATTGTTTTCCGATAGTGCTCTCTGATTCTCACTAGTTTTCACAGTTTTCCATGTTGTTATTCTTTGTTTATTTGTGTGGTTATTGTTTTCTTCTGGTGTTCACTGGTTCTCACTGTTTATCTTTAAATGTGTTAAACCGTTTATATGTCGACTCTTGTTTAATCAGATTTTGTATTGATTAATTTTGATATCTCACTGTAAGTTCATGGAAAACAAGACAAGCTATGAGAACCATTTAACACAAGGTCTCCTATACAGGTCAATCCACTTGGTATGAACAAGATATTTGCAATGGATTCTGCAAATTGGTCCAAAACCATCCCCCAATGGCTGGGGGCCCTACATATGTAGGCAATTTTCAGCAGAAACATAAAGTTGAGCAGAGTTATGCCATGACAGATTTTTCATGTCTCATTAAAAACCGAGCTGATCATGAAATCCATGGAACAATCTTTTAGTAGTGAACTGGTTATGGGATCCATGTTCAAGAATGTTGGGCTGATCATGAAATCCATGGAACAATCTTTTAGTAGTGAACTGGTTATGGGATCCATGTTCAAGAATGTTGGGCTGATCATGAAATCCTTGATGTCTGCAGTATGGGATTCCACAATATACAAAATTCATGAAACACTAATTTTGATTTCATGGACAGTGGGTTGGGCTTGCAACATACATGCATGTTGTCAGTTGCAACCTTGTTTAAATCCAATATAAAGTTGACATCAGAATTATCCTAATTTCAACTAGTGAATATAAAGCCGGAACATAACTATATTCATATTGATCAACCCCCCTGCCAATACATGATCTGAGGCACTTAACACTGGTACACATTTAGTCAATACAACCTATTTGCTCTAGAGTTTGTGTTGATGGTCCTTCTTTTGGTTGTGGTTTACATCATGCTATCTTACCATAGGTTTACACTATGGTCTTGTCAGAAGTGGGAGAGCAATTGCATATTTATACTTTGTATTTCAGTTAGTTGCATATTTATGCTTCATTGTATTTCAGTCATTTGTAAGAGTACTCTTTACAAGTAGGTATGGGTTCATATTTCCTTGTTTTTTATCTCTATGGAAGCTTAGAAGTTAGAATCAAGAGCATCCACAACTATCCATGCTTATTGCAAATAGCTCTCGTTCAACTAGATATTCTCAACAAATTTCTCAAAAGTAAAACGGCAAGAAATAAAAGATAGGAGAAAAACTAAAGGATGCATTAACTCTACTATCTGAAGCAATCCAGAGTTTGTTAGAGACAATGGCCAATGATGTTCAATTTACTTTGCAGAAAAATGTGACAAAAGACGTGTCTTAAATATTGAGAAGGCGTTGTTTTATGATGCTATAAAGTTTCTTACTGAGAATAAGCACTTGGCGAATGTATTCTTAACTTTGCCCGCAAATATAAAATGCGAGTGGATACTTGAAGAGATGGAACTAAATGAAAACTAAATAAGATTTTTTTTAATAATAGACATTTTGAATAAAGAGATTACACTTCATTGTAATGGACTTTTATTTTTATTTTCGTACTTTTGGACTTATTTTAGAAATACTTATGACTGTAGTGGGTAGCTAATTAATATTTATGTTTATTTTAAATATTACTTGTTTGTCAAAAAAAATAAAACTTCAATGATGCAATTAAATATGATATAACTTTTCTCTACATTCTTTCTTTCTCAAATATCATGCCACGAGTTCCCAAACATGGTGAGGAATTAATAGTTACGAGCCTCAATCCTTAGAGGAGTTGATCATGCTTCCAAACAAAAGAGAGAGTCTACAACTACTCTTAAATTCATTTTCCTTCAAATCCAATAGTTGTACTTCTCCCGACTCCTTGCAACTCCCTCCAACACGGGTTCCCAAACAGGGCCTAAGCTTTATTGTTAAAAATTGACACAAATCCCTAAGGAACCCTCAGTTATAACCCCCACCCCCTGCCCCCCACTCAAAGGAAGCCTCTTTCCTTTCAAAAGTCACTTTGGAGAAAAAGTGCTTGCAGGAGAGGGTGTTACCCAAAAGGGATGTATGAATCGAAAGCGGGAAGGAATGTAAAAAGTTGTAAGAATCTTAAAGAGAAATTTATTTTGGATGTAATGGTAAGAGCGTATGAAAAGCAAGAAAATGTAAAGGAAAAGCATGGGGAAAGCAAAAAAATAAATAATAACATGAAAAACACAAAAAAAAAAGTGAAAAACAAAATGGAAGCAATAGGAAAGCGATTTGGGAAGCAAGTTTCTTCCTTGCTTCTCACTTCGGAAGCACCCTTCTCCCCTTAGGTAGGTGCTTCCAATAACTATGCTTTGAACCCATTTTGATGGAAAAACTGTTTTTTTTTTTGCATTTACCATGTGGGTCACACCATATATTTCTCATGTTTGTTTCACTCTTTGTAAGAAAGAGGCCTTATTTCCTATGAAAGAGAGTCTCTTTCATGAAACAAATGCCCCCATTTATTTTATTCCCATGGTAAGAAAAAGCCTTTTATCTATGTCGCAAAGATGTGGGCACGAGGACACAAAATTTGTTAATTTTTTAATCAATAAAAAACTATTTTTTGCTATTTTAGTATCAATAAAAATATTTTTTATTTAAATAAATCCTTAAAATATTAAAAAATAATAAAATAACATTTAAATATAGTTCCAAGCGTGTCCGCTCATGTCATTAGGGACACACCACCAAAACGGTGGATCCTATTACATAGCCTTTCATGAAAAAGAGCAAGAACTTCTAAAAAATTCTGTTGTCTCACCATTTACATGAGAATGCTTTAATAATGGAGGAGGTACCAAAGGATTCACATGAAAAGTTGTAGGTGGTGAGAAAAACTGGAGTCCACTTGTGCCAACATGACATTTTCCCACCACGATGTTTTTTTTTATTTTTGTTTCATTCATAGTAGGAAAGGAAAAGAAAAGAATTCCCAGCTCAACAGTTTTCCATGAAAGTTACATGAAACAAACCATCATAAAAAAATTGCTCGATATCCAACAGCCAATTGGGGTACACAAACAGGTCCACGATCCTTTAATAGAGCCTGCCTGGATCCAAATAGATCCAATGTGCTTGGTCCCTGACACGTAGTAGAGTTGGATCTGACTTGGCTACTGTCATAACAAAGCTACTCAATGTCGCAAATCTCGTTCTCAAGAAAATCTTGCTATATTTTGAAAACCAAGAAAATCTTCAAGCAAATATAGGCATATACAGAGATATAACAACTTAAAATATAATAAAATATAATAAAATATGAAAATGTAAAAAATATTAGAAAAAGTTTTTTTTTATCACATTAACATAGCTATAAAACAAAATATTTTCTGAACAAGTAATATTGTGAGAATATCATGTCTTTGGGGTATTACATCAGCTTTTGAAGATATCATATGATAAAATCACAATATTTTCACAATATTGGCAATATCTGCGACAGCACAGCCCCTTACAGCCTTATATCCTCCCTCTCCTTTTCTGATTTATTAAATTTCATAGAATGATAAATAGGAATGCAAATGAGTCGGAAGCATTGACAAGGATCCAACCCATATTGTCAAATCCGGATAGCAAGCAGTCAAATATGGATAAGATCTAGAACAAATATGGTTGGGAC